>NC_135235.1:306462630-306637630 GCF_051348905.1 Ranitomeya variabilis | reverse complement strand
ATATTAACAGGATAACTGCTAACCAAGCACGGACAGCATATCATGGAGTACAAAAGTGATAAAGTGCATATAATACCTAGGTAGAACAGAGCCAGTAGTGCGCTACATGTCTAGCAAGGAAAATATAAGAAAGCACTTACATGAGTATGTTACTTGTGTGTTTGGTGTCCCCGCCGCCCCAACACTTTTTTCACTGGCAAAGAAGCGAAACGTGCGTTGGGGTGGCAGGGACACCAAACACACAAGTTTTATTGGCAATTTATACTGCTTGTGCTCTCTGTTGTTTAACTAAATTACGATATATTACTTGTATTTGCACCCCTAAAAACCCAGATACATTCTGGATCATGTCTTCTTTTTTTGTTTGTGTTTTTGGGGTTTTTTCCCTGATCAATTCCGGACGTACCGATGAGATTTCGGGCTGATGAAGGAATTTTCTCGTTTTTACCTTGGATTTCACTTTAAGATGTTGGTCCTGTTCATCTGTAATCTATGTATTCGTTCTTCCTGTTCAGTAATTGTTGCATAGATAATAGTTTGTAATCCACTTGAGTGGAAGTTTTATAGTCCTGAGCACATTCTCGTTTCTGGCGCTGGCAGGTCATGAATCAGGATCTGTTTCCCTATTGTTAGTTTTTGTTTGCAATAAACATAAGTCACCTATCAAATCTTCATTTCCCTCATGTGCTGGAGATGCAACTAATATATTGTATATCACTGCCTCCAATCCTCCCGTATTAAAGGGAACTCATCACGAGAATATTTATCTGAATCCAGGATCCGCGTTCCTTCTGTGCGGCTTGGAAAGTAAAAACGTTAAAAGATTATAATGAGGGTAACGATAAGTCAATAGCAGTTTGGTATTTTTAACTCCCAAGGGTACGTTCCTATGAAGCATTAGTACCATGCGCTGTGCTTTTTATTCAGTCATCTGGGTGGAGCAAGAACACTGAAAAAATATGTATATACTCACTAACTCGGCTGTACTCACACCCAGTGTTCCATGATTGATGTCCCGTTACTCAACTTGTGATTGGATTACAGCCAAAACACTGAATATAGATGTGACGTTTCCGTCCTGCCGTTGTGCCTTTACCCTTATACTGTGACTAGCTATTGAACCCGTTCTACGCCCGGGTGGCGAGAATTTTTATTGGTACATTTATACAGTGTCTTCAATAAAATGGTGCTGGAGATTGCGATATGCCCATGTGCTGACTACGGCGCCATTTTATTGAAGCCATGTACTACAACGTCAATATAGCAGTGCACTCACGCCAGCCATAGGGTTAATGGCGATGGCCGGCTAGTGTGCACTGCTATGTTAACGTCGTAGTGCAATTCTTCAATAAAATGGTGCCGAAGTCAACATGTGCGTGTACCGCGATATCTTGCACCATTTTGTTGAAGACACGGTGTCTGTGAATTCGCATACACAGCGTCTTGATTAAAATGGTGCCATAGTGTGGTATGCGCATGCGCTGACTCCGGTGCCACCCTACCTGGCTTCAGACAGTAGGATGTATCCACTGTAATATAAAAGATGGTCAAGGCTGCTAAAAGAGAGATCACAAGACACTGCTTGCTTACCAGTAATATCCCCAGAGCTGAGTGTAAGGCATCACAGTCACTCTGGTCTGCACTGATGGAGAGCAAAAACCCCCAAACAGTGCTTTCAACAAATGGATTTCTGGCTTGGCTGTTATGAGCTATTTTGCACATTTTTTACTTGTAGCTTTGTCTTGAAAATAAGTGTCCCCCTGAAACTTGTTCCTCATTGAGACTTAAATGTCCATAGAGGGCTTGCTTGGTGAGGCCTGTCTGTGTCCATAGAGGGCTTGCTTGGTGAGGCCTGTCTGTGTCCATAGAGGGCTTGCTTGGTGAGGCCTGTCGGTGTCCATAGAGGGCTTGCTTGGTGAGGCCTGTCTGTGTCCATAGAGGGCTTGCTTGGTGAGGCCTGTCTGTGTCCATAGAGGGCTTGCTTGGTGAGGCCTGTCGGTGTCCATAGAGGGCTTGCTTGGTGAGGCCTGTCGGTGTCCATAGAGGGCTTGCTTGGTGAGGCCTGTCGGTGTCCATAGATAGCTTGCTTGGTGAGGCCTGTCGGTGTCCATAGAGAGCTTGCTTGGTGAGGCCTGTCGGTGTCCATAGAGAGCTTGCTTGGTGAGGCCTGTCGGTGTCCATAGAGAGCTTGCTTGGTGAGGCCTGTCGGTGTCCATAGAGGGCTTGCTTGGTGAGGCCTGTTGCTGTCCATAGAGGACTTGGTGAGATCTGTCGGTGTCCATAGAGAGCTTGCTTGGTGAGGCTCTTTAGTAGTAGAGGGGATCCTTGATCCTGCAACCTTCGATTGCACCCCACCCCCACCCCCTAGAAAAAATGACCTTTTGTAAGCACTTCTTGGCTCTTTTTTATTATTGAATACTAATACACTAAAAAGAATAGAAAACCATAGAAATTGAATGGATCTGAGAAATCATTGGTTCAACCTTTACTCTGTGCACAGATTGGGATCTGACAAGTGAACCGTAGGCATCGTTCCAGGAGCTGACGTATTATATAATGGCTGCATTATGGGCACAGTGTTCATATCGGAACTTGGAGGAACTGGGTGTAAATGAAAGACAATGAACTGCTGATGGCTGTAGATACACAATGTGCAAAGTGACCTTGCTGTAATTAAATGACTGTGTATAAAGGTTTATTCACTTGATGCTGTTTTTACCATACTTCTCCACTCTTTTATTGTTACAAGAAAAATGTAAAAGCGTAAAATATATGCAACCAATTACTGGCAACCCCTTAATTTTTTTTTACGAATGTGAAGCATTGGGCCTCAAGTGATTGTCGTGTCATTAGCTCCAGGCTCTCAGTTGGTTAGACGATGATAGGGCGGCCTACTTGGTAAAGCCGTGGATTGTGAAGTTGGATCACATCAGTCCCAGGTGACCTTGGCTTTATGTCCTAGATAGATCTGTTTGGAAAGTTGGTTTTTTTTTGCTACTTCTCTATATAAAAATTTAAATGTAGTGGACTAAGTTGATTTGAGTTTGAAAATACTGTACGTGGCCCTTATCTCCAAAAAGTAGGACCTCAAAAGAATGGGTTGGTGGTCGACTGTCGTATTATTTTTTTTTTCTTCCAAAAACCATACATATATGGCTGTGCTTAGAAGTTCAGCTTCCTTTCAATCTTGCATTGCCCTGATACCTTTCCTTTTCTCCGTTCCCTTTCATAGTAAAAAATGTGAAACGCATAAACAAGTCTTCTTCAGCATGTGGCCCAGAATCTCAGCTGTGTCTCTTTTATCCTCCTTACTATCCTGTCTGGTTTTAGAAAAATTGTCTGCAGCAGGAGCCTCTCCCCTCTGCCATATTTTCAGTAGGACACAAAAAAGTTAAGCTCCGAGCCCAACCCACTCTACAATTTCCCTATCTGAGCTAATAAAAAAAAATCACTCAAATGCATTTTTTTTCATGAGCGATGACTAGCTCGATCTGCAGTATCGCCGATCAAAGCTTGTTGCAGGTAATTTATTCTGACTTTCCACAAGATCCTGTTTTAGGATCTTGCAGAAAATCCTAGACGCTGACAAACAGCAGGGTCAAGGTTATCTCCTCTTTATTTTTCATTCATTTCTTTTTGTAGTGTTTCTTTAAGGTCACAAATGTCACTAATTTGCTTACCTCTTAATTTTTTTTATATTTTTTTCAGGCTACCCAGGAGGAGTTGAAGGCATCGTACCGCAGATTGTGCATGTTATACCACCCTGACAAGCACAGAGACCCTGAACTAAAAAAGCAAGCCGAGCAGCTCTTTAACCTTGTCCACCATGCCTATGAAGGTCAGTGGATATTTAAGATTTGCTAAAACTGCCATGGTGGCAGATATTGAATTTTCTCACAGCCCTTGAATTGTGTGTCTGGCAGAAGAGACGTTCCTTTGAGGGTTTTGTAAGATGACGGCTGATTTTGCACCTTTGTCTCACCTAGGTCTCTCCGATCGATGTCTGCTGCTGGAAATTAGCGATGTGACTAATTATTGAAATAATTATTTTTTAAATGGTGACAGGTCACTAATGTTTGAGTCGCAGAGTTGTAAATCCAATCCGCAGACAGATCGTTATTCAAACAAATTAGGATTCGTTAACCCCAGGCGATCGGTTTTTGTCAGGTCTCCAAAACAAGGAATGCATAAAGCGATTTGTCATCTTAACTTTTAGCCTTATGTCTTCATATTCATTAGTATTGCTTTCTTTATATTTTGTATACACGATTACAGATCTTACATGCTCAGAATTGTCTGCTCACTTTGTATGCTGTGATGTTGAGATTGGTCACTGGCATTTAAAGAAGTTGTTTCCTTTCAGAAAAGTTTTTCCTATACAGTGGCTTGCAAAAGTATGCACCCCCTTGGCTTTTTTTTGTGTTTTGCTACCTCACAACCGGGAATTTCACTGGGTTTTTTTAGGGTTTGCATCAGTTCATGTAAAGAACATTCCTACAACTGTGAACATTTGGTTTTCTTTTAATTGTGACGCAAACAAATTTGACAAAATAACTGAAAACTTCAGTGTGCATAACTATTCACACCTCTGAAGTCAGTACTTTGTAGAGCCTCTGTTTGCTGCAATTACAGCTGCAAGTCTTTTTAGCTAAGTCTCTGTGAGCTTTCTACATCTTGCCATTAGGATTTTTGCCCACTCCTCAAGGCAAAACTGCTCCAGCTCCTTCAAGTTAGATGATTACCTCTGGTGAACAGCAATCGTCAAGTCTGACCACAGGTTCTCAATTTGATTAAGGTCTTGACTTTGATTGGGCCACTGCAAAACATTTACGTGTTACCTCTTAAGCCACTCCAATGCTACTTTAGCAGTATGCTTTAGGTCATTGTCTTGTTGGACGGTGAACCTCTGTCCCAGTCTCAAATTCACCGATAGACTGAAACAGGTTGTGCTTAAGAACATTCCTGTATTTCACACCAGCCATCTTCCCTTCAACTCGGACCATTTTCCCTGTCCCAGCTGCTGAAAAACATCCCCACAGCATGATGCTGCCACCACCATGTTTCACTGTGGGGATGATGTTCTTGGGGTGATGAGCTGTGTCGGTTTGGCACCAGACAAAGCATTTACCTTGGTGGTCAAAAAGTACAATTTTGATTTCTTCTGACCACAGCACCTTCCTCCATACATTTGGGGAGTCTCCCACATTTCTTTTGGCAAACTCAAAACAAGCCTTATAATTTTTGTGTGTAAGTAAAGGCTTGTTTTCTTCCCACTCTTCCATAAAGGCCACCTCTATGGAGTGTACGGCTTATCGTGGTTGCATGGACAAATATTCCAGTCTTGGCTTGCGAATTCTGCATCTCCTTCAGGGTCACCTTTTAGTCTCTGTGGTGCCTCTCTGATTAATGCCCTCCTTGCCCGGGCTGAGAGTTTGGTGGGCGGCCCTCTCTTGGTAGGATTGTTGTGGTACCATGATATTTCCATTTGATGATGATGGATTTCATCAGAGATTGTTTTTTTTTTTGTTTGTTTTTTTTATAACCCAACCCTGACTTGTACTTCTCAGCAACTTTGTCCCTGACTTGTTTGGAGATCTCCTTGGTCTTCATGGTGTTTGGTAAGTGGTGCCTCTTGTTAATGGTGTTGCACCTTCTGTGGCTTTTCAGAAAAGGTAAAGTGTATATACTGACAGACATGGGACACTTAGATTGCACACAGGGGGACATCCTGTCACTAATCATGTAACTCATGAAAAAAATTGCTTGCACCAAACATTTCTATGGGCTTCATAGCAAAAAAGAGTGATTGCATATGCACATCACGGTTTTTAGTTATTTGATTCCATAAATGTAATTTATGCCGTTATTTTTCTCAATTTGCTTCACCATCTTCGACTATATAGTGCTGATGTATCACACACACATTACAAAAATATTTAAATACAGGTTGTAATTAACAAAATAGGTAAAAGCCCGGGAGGTGAATATGTTTGCAAACCATTGTAAGTCTCTGACGTTGCGCTCCGTGTCTGCTATTGTTTGCAGTCAGCGCTGCAGACAGTAACGGAGCTCAGCGGCTCTGCCGATGTTGACAATAAGGCTATGTGCACACGTTAAAACACCAAAAACAGGCAGAGATGCTTACCTGTCTGAATGGGCCTCAAATACAAATGCACAAGCAGGGTGCAGCGGACCCAAATAAAATAGCAAATGCACAGGTGCAATACCCAATGAAACAGCCAGCCTTAAATAAGGGTTTGGCCGTGTGGTACACCAGTGCACTAAGATACTCCGTATGTGGCATGTTCACACAGGGAATGCAGAGCATCTGGTTATCAGCCTATTAATGACGCCCTAAAGCGGGCTGCCCAGTGCTAAAATGCATCCTGTGTGAACAGAGGCCACAGTGTACAGAACCATTTGGGTCCAACTGCACCCTGCAAAAAATATATACGTGCAAAACAAAACATATAAATATATGTAAGGTCTTAGTTGATATTCTGGCCACAATATGGAAGCTGGCAACCCTCGCCAAGGGTCCTTACGTCTTGCCAGTCCTACTCTAACATGAAAAACACCAAAAAGGAAAAATTCAAGAAAAAACACCAAAAACAGGCAGAGATGCTTACCTGTCTGAATGGGCCTCAAATACAAATGCACAAGCAGGGTGCAGAGGACCCAAATAAAATAGCAAATGCACAGGTGCAATACCCAATGAAACAGCCAGCCTTAAATAAGGGTTTGGCCGTGTGGTACACCAGTGCACTAAGATACTCCGTATGTGGCATGTTCACACAGGGAAAGCAGAGCATCTGGTTATCAGCCTATTAATGACGCCCTAAAGCGGGCTGCCCAGTGCTATGTGCACACGTTGCGGATTTTTCCGCACTGTTTTTGAAAAATCCCCAGGTAAAACGCACTGCGGATTTTGCGCGGATTCCACCTGCGGTTTTACACCTGCGGATTCCTATTGTGGAGCAGGTGTAAACCGCTGTGGAATCCGCACAAAGAATTGACATGCTGCAGAAAATACAACGCAGTGTTTCCGCGCGGTATTTTCCGCACCATGTGCACAGCGGATTTGGTTTTCAATGGGTTTATATGGTACTGTAAACCGCATGGAAAACAGCTGCGGATCCGCAGCAAAATCCGCAACGTGTGCACATACCGTAAGAGCTACTGAGCTCACTGATTGGCGGTGGACATGATACCATTGCTGCATACAGCAATCGACATCAGCGGTGCAGACTCAGTGCTGGACTAAGTAAAAGCAAATATTGCAGTTTTTTTTTTTTTTTTACTACTACAAATGGAGCTTATTAGAAAAACTGTGCTTCAATGTCACATTAATTTGATTAGTCTGTCCAAGAGGAGCTTGTATGCTTTATAGTTTTGTAGGGTTTTTCCCATCCTGTTTGTTCAGGAGCTCGCCACTTCCCCACCAGCTGGCTTGCTTTTGTTGGGGGCGGCCACTTTTGACTCTTTGGACCAGAGGCATGGTTGCGTTGCTGTCCTGAACTGTGCTCCCTCCGAATCTGCCAGCAGAGAATGCTATGGCTCTGGATCATTGGAGGACCTCCATACACGGACGCCAACCTGGATTGGCAGCTAGCAGTGCAGTGTTTCCAAGCTCTAATGGAAAGAGCTTGGAAGCACTGCGCATATTCAGCCACCAATGCTAGACGTTATGAATGGCTGATAACCTAGGCAGTGAGCTGTAAACTACTCTGAAGCAAATAATTGAATAGCAAAGGCAACTTTGTTTACACAGAAAATATCATCTTAGATTAACCTATTGTTTAAATCCAGTTTTTGTGCTACATGTATGTTTTGGGGTTTTTTTGTAAATTTTTTTGTTCATATCTTAAATTTTTATTAAAAAACAAAATTAGTAATCTTGCAATTTTCACCCTGGCCACTAGGGCTATTTTAGACCCTAACTTCATGTAGTTTCAGGGAATGCACATGCATGTTGCCACATTGAACAGATTCTGACCCTATATTTTGTTTTGAAACATCTAATGAGCGTGTTCAGACATCATTATGAAGGGAGAGGGAGCAGGGTCGGTCACCTTGATGAACCTGGGCCTGAGTATCAATACACTGTGTTCCAAATTATTATGCAAATAATATTTCCTCATATTTTCTCTAAATTACCTATCTGAATTGCAGTCATTGTTATTTTCCAGTCATCTACTATTCTAGTATAATTGCAATGTTTTGGAACAAACTGCCTATGAAAACAGTATCTTTTTAAAAAAAATAACCACTCAAAATGCATGTTCCCAATTATTATGCACAGTAGAGTTTTCAATCTTTTTTTTTTATTATTTTGAACAAAAAAATGGTCAATTGTGAAGTTATAAGCATTATCAGCTTATTACAAAATGAAATCAAACAGTTTTCAAGTGAAAACTTTATTCTAGGTGGTTACATTTGCACATAGGACCCCTTGTTCGAAAGAAGCTTCTGAACTCTCTCATCCATTGAATTTGTCAGTTTTTGGGTGGTTTCTGCTTCTATTGTTTTGCATGTGGACAGAATACCCTCCCACAGCTGTTGCTTAGATGTGAACTGCCTCCCGCCATCATAGACACTCCTTTTGATGATGCTCCAGAGGTTCTCCATGGGGTCGAGGCCAGGGGAAGATGGTGGCCACACCATAAGTTTGTCCTCTTTTATGCCCATATCAGCCAGAGATGCAGATGTGTTTTTTGCAGCATGAGACGGTGCATTATCATGCATGAAAATGATCTTGCTGCGGAAAGCACGGTTCTTCCTCTTGAACCATGGCAGGAAGTGTTGTTTTAGAAACTCCACATAGATTATGGAGTTCATCTTTACCCCTTCAGGGATCATAAAGGGGCCGACAATCTCTCCCCATGATTCCAACCCAAAACATTACTCCACCTCCTCCTTGTTGGCGCCTTAGCCGTGTTTTCATGGGGTATCCATCAACCAGCCATCCTCCACTCCATCCATCTGGACCATCGAGCGTTGCACGGCACTCATCGGTGAACAAAACAGTTTGGAAGTCAGTATTCATGTATCGTTTGGCCCACTGGAGCCGTTTCTGCTTGTGTGCAGTGGATAGAGATGGTCGACAGGATGGCTTCGCACCTCTGAAGGACCCGGCATCTTGTTCTGGGGACGTTGGAGGCACCAGCAGCTTCAAAAACTTGTCTGCTGCTATGACAAGGCATTTTTGCAGCTGCTCTTTTAACCTTACGCAATTGCCTGTTAGAAAGAGTCCTCAATTTTTCCTTATCAGCACGCACACGTGTGTGCTGGGAATCAGCTACATACTTCTTGATTGTGCGATGATCACGATGAAGTGTCTTGGCAATGTTGATTGTAGTCATGCCTTGACTTAAATACTCCACAATTTGTTGCTTCTCGGCAGCCGACACATCCTTTTTCTTTCCCATTTTGGCAAAAAATGTAGGCTGCTTAATAATGTGGAACAGCCTTCTTAAGTAGTCTTGCCTTTATGTGGACACACCTGCCAAACTAATTTGCACAGGTATCTGCAATTGCTTTCAGTGATATAAAGAGCCCTGACACACATCACCATCAATGAGTTTAAATGACAAACAAAAAAATTCTAACCTTATCACTCCTAAACTCTTTGTGCATAATAATTTGGAACACAGTGTACATTACACAGATATTACATGGATGGCCATTTACACATATGATCATAGCTTCTATGGCTGACTGTAGGCCTGGTTTTATTTCAGTTCCCAAAAGTTTCAAAGTATCTATTATGGCATCCTTAATTTTTTTAAAAACTTTTTGATGGTACATACCATGATTTCAATTACTACATTACTACAAGAACAGGATGATTATAAATAACTAAGTATTAAACTATAGGTGAGACGCCCATTGATTTTTGGGTTACTCGCGTATTTACTGATGAAAATCAGTCTCTTTAAAGAGGATTTGGGGTTTTGGTAGTTATTGAAGGGAATAATGGAAGGTGAAGAAAGTTATACAGGAAGATGTGAAAACCATTAGGCGGCTCTAGGCAAAGTCCGATAGCAGGGATAATATTGGAAATATTGGGTACATGCAACAAGCAGAAAATGTGACATCTGCTCCCCTCATATCACCAGATTCTGTACAAACCATTGAACATTCGCTGATAATGACTGCGGTTCTGTGCAGAGCAGATACTGAAAGCCCCACTCTTGTTCCTCCTGTAGAGATCAATAGTATTTGCTTTTTTTGTCAGGTTCCTGCAGGTTGTCGCCAGCAAAGTGTTTTGTTGTAGATCTTAATTATCAGTGGGAGATTATATACTGAGGCCCGATTGTTCAGCATTGTCCAAAACAAAAGCTGGAAGTGTGATGGTCAGCGGCTGCGGTGAAAGCAAAGACTTGTCCAGGTAGCAGTGAAGAATTGTCAATATAAAGGGTTAAGTTTGTTTGCAGCAGAGTTGTCAACCCTAAAATGGACACTATCCCTTTAATTAAGAATTAGTAAATAGAATACTAAATTATCATTCTTTTTATTTTTTATCTTTTTGACAACCTGACAAATGAATCATTGTAATAATATCACACAAGTGGACAAGTGGCTGCCAAATGTCTCCGCTCGCATTGCAGCTCTTTCTCGGCTGCAGTTATCACATGATTTTTCTCGCTTGGAGACATGTTGCAATGGAAGTGAATTATCCCTTTAGGCTTATAAAGTTGTATATAAAGCCAAAGTAGCAGCTGTACATGTTATTTTATATTACCAGCTATTGAACCCGTTCTACCTCCGGGTGGCAAGCTCACACAGCCAAGCCAGATCTCACACTTTGCACTGACCAGAGGCAGTACCCCGAAACACTGTTTCTGCAAATTGAGATTTTGGTTTGGTTTGGTAGCAGGCACTAGAGTTCTAGTCCTCTTTCTGTCTGAAGAGACAATTTGTTTTTTTCTTCATGCAGACCTTTATCATTGTGGCCAAAGAGTTCTATTTTAACCTAATCAGTCATCAGGACTTGTTTCCATAATGCATCAGGCTTGTTTAGATGTTCTTTTGCATACTTATGATGCAGAAATTGATGGTGAGGACACAGGAGAGGTTTTCTTCTGGTGACTCTTCCTTGAAGGCCATATTTATGCAGGTGTCATTAACAGAGGAACAATGTACCACAACTCCAGAGTCTGCTGAATCTTTCTAAAGATCTTATGCAGTCAAGCCGGGGTTCTGATTTGCTTCTCTAGCAATCCTACGAGCAGCTCTCACTGAAATTTTTGTCGTGATCTTCCAGACGTTATCTTGATCTCCACTGTTCCTGTTAACTGCCATTTATTAATTACATTTCTTACTGAGGAAGCCCTTGTAAAGCTAATTTCATCTTCAACCTTCTTAACTATTCACAATCACAGTAATTTTGACCAGGGGATCCCAAACTTTTATATGCCACTGTAAGGGAAACGTCTACATCCCCAAACCATTTATACATCTGTGTAGCTCTTCAAAAGATAAGCAGGTTTGATTTAATTTACTTATATAGCGCCATCCTATTCCACAGTGCTTTGCAGACATTATCAAGTTAATATCTTTATAACTTCAAAGATGCTCCGTTCTGTCTATATATGTGTGTCTGTAAGTGCATTGGGGCGTGAGGATGCACTTCCAGCTCCTCAGCCTCATGCTGTATTCCCTGCAGTGTATCCAAGCCAATGACCCGTCAATCAACCAGAGGAGAGTGGCGCTAGTCAGGGAATACAGCGTGAGGCTGAAGAACTGGAAGTGCATCGTCACACCCCAATGCACTTCCAAACACTCATATACAGAAACTTTATATGCGATTTCTCGCTGCTGGAGCATTGTTTTGGGGTCAATTTGCTTCTCTTTTAAAGGGCTGCGCAGTGAAATATTTGGAGGTGTAGAACTTTGACAGGTTGCCTTTAAAATATGGTCACTCCTCTGATTCTCCCGGCTCAGCGCTTCCTGTCTATAACATCTGGCCAGCAAATCACTGACCTCGGTGGTCTATTGCCGTCAACCTTGGCATTGCCACTGCATCCCTGGCTGTAAACCTATGGGGGGCTGATGAAGAAGATGAGTACAATCCCACGCTCTTCCATTGCGCCATTCACACTCCTCCTTACCGCGGACTGCATCGTTTTCTTCTCCAATCACATCTAAGGCTAAGTTGAGAATTTATTAAACCTCTTGTTTGTTGTCGTCTTGCCCTTGTCTGTTTCCAAAGGTGACCAAGAGAATTTTTGTACGCAGCTTTGCTTGTGTACGGGGGGGAAGGACTTGAAAAAGTAGAAAAAAAAAAAAACACAGAAAAAAGTTTTTACGAAGTTGTCTAACTTTGTGTAGAACTGCACAAAATTGAAACTTCTCTCTAAGTGGTGCTAAGTTTTAACTCCCCTCCCCAAGTTTTGAGATCTGGTCACCTTGATTGAATTTTCTCTGTTGTTCTGTAATTTTTGTTTTTGCTAATCGCCCGTATACAAGCAGGGTGTGATGTAGAAAACGCAACGTCATTCTCTCATAATTAGGCAGAGATGGAACTTACGAACATCATGTACCATAGCCTGAAGTTCGAGAGCGGTGAAAGTGCGTCAGGAGTCCTGTTTTTTTTTTTTTTACCATCGTGTCTTGAAATGTGTTTTTAATGGGTAAGCCCAACAGCTTCAGAGTGCGGCAGATGATAAATTAATGTAAAGACAATACATTCTTATTCGGCGTAATGTACCCATCCATGGCAGATATACAAAAATCAATTTGCAGAGTGGTTTTGATCTAAACAGCCGCTCTGATTATACCACCGCTATCTTTGATTTTCCCTCCCACCCTCCTTTCTTCTTTTGATTTTTATTTCTATTGTGTAATCTCTTGCATTTTTTGTAAATTTCATGTAAAATACTTTATTAATGAAGCGTTTATTTATTTTTAGAACTTGCAATTCGAAAACCTAGTGGCTTGATTGAGATGATTCCCTTTGCTGGGAGAGAGGCGCTCTCTGCCTGTCGGGGCCTAAATACAAGTTCGGAGACTCCCAGTATTGTGAACACGGCCTTGGATAGTCACACACTGCCTGTGCCATCATACCTAGTGTAACAGCCATGCTGTTTTATGGCAGACTGTATCTGCTGCTTCATTGACAGAATACAGGCAGCCATGCTCTAAGTTTGTTTCCCAACAACCAGAGAACCCCCAAGGTTTAGACCGCGACCCTGGGGAGTTGCACATTGTTTCACACCGTGCCATCACTTTTAACCTATCGGCTGTTTTATGGCAGACTATATCTGCTCTTCTATGGACAACATATAGGCTGCCACGCTGGGAGTTGTAGTGTCCCAACAATTAAAGAACTTTCTGGGTTTAGACTACTGCCATCCCTATACCATCATCCCATGTGGTTTTCCACCACCAGGTTGTTTTTCCTGTATGTGCTGCTCCATGGACAGAATACAGACTGCCATAAATAGCATTCTGATGATAAGCTTACAAGGCTATTTCAGACCCTGCTAACCTTTACAGAAGCAATTCCCAGATCTTTGCTAATTCTACTCAACAGGACTTGCCCACCTTAAAATTCTTTCCTTCCCCATCCACTCCAGCCCCTCTCTCCACTCTGCGGATACAGATTTGTTGCAGTAAACCCGCAGGGGATAGATAGGGTACTGTAGCGGTCAGCAAAAATCATGGATTCCCTGCAACCTTTCTAGCTCTCTGTAAATTGCTGCAACCCTGTGAATAGGATCCACTATATAATTCCCGAATAATACGGATTCTCTTCCCTCCTGCACTTCATTAAGGTTTTCCGTCTTTGAACTGATCACGAAAACGGTTACCAGGCTCCTCGCTTCTCGCTCTACTACCTGCACTAGTGATCCTATTCCCTCTCATCTCTTCCAGGTACTTTCCCCAGCTGTCACTGCCCACCTACCTAAAATATTTAACCCCTCTATTTCATCTGGTATATTTCCCCTCTCCTTCAAACAAGCCATCATAAACCCTTTTCTTTAAAAAAAATAAATAAATAAAGAAGAAGAAGAAAGAAAGAACCCTTCCCTCTACCAGAACTGTCCTGCAAACTATAGACCTGCCTCTAATCTTCCCTTCATTTCTAAACTCCTGGAATGCATGGGGCTCTCTATGATACGCTATCTTTCAATTACTTTCTTTTTTTTTACCCTTTACAATCCAGTTTCCGCTCTTTACACTCTACAGAAACTGCCCTCACTAAAGTCTCTAATGACCTAACAGCTAAACCTAATGGTCACTACTCCCTGATGATTTTCTCTCCAGCATCTGACACTGTGGATCACCAGCTCCTCCTCACTATACTCCACTCCATCGGCCTCAAGGACACCATTCTCTCCTGGTTCTCCTCCTACCTCCCTGACCGCTCCTTCACGGTATCTTTTGCCAGCTCTTCTTCCCCTCCTTTTCCACTTACTGTCACTGTCCTCTGGGTTTATTCCTAGGTCCTCTCCTCTTCTTCTCTATTCACCGCCCCTATTGGATAAACCATCAGTAGAGTTGGGTTCCAGCACCATCTCTGTGCTGACACCCAATTATACACCTCTTCTCCTGACATAATTCCCACCCTAATACAAAATATTAGGCATTGTCTGTCTGCTATTTCTAACATCATGTCCTACCTCTATCTAAAACTGAATCTCTCCAAAACTGAACTCCTTGTGTTTCCACTCTCTGCTAACCTACCTAATAGTACTATTTCGGTGGGTGGTTCTGCCATTACTCCCCTGCAGCACGCTCTCTGTCTGGGGGTTATATTTGATTCAGATCTTTCCTTCACTCTCTCTCTATATCCAATCACTCGCTCCCTCAATCACTTGCACCTCAAAAACATCTCCAGAATTCAACCTTTTCTTACCTTTGATGCTGCAAAAACTCTTATTGTTGCTCAGATGAATTCTCATTTGTACTATTGCAACTGTCTATTAATTGATGTCCCTTTTCCGAAACTCTCTCTTCTCCAATCTATTCTGAATGCAGCAGCCAGGGTTGTATTTCTGTCCAGCTGCTACACTGATACCTTTACCTTGTGCCAGCCATTGCACAGGTTGCTCAAACGCCACAAAGTCCAATATCATCTTATCCCTCTAATCCACAGAGCTCCCCATAGTTCTGCACCACCCTATGTCTCCTACCTCATCTCTGTCTATCACCATACCAGTGCTCTTTGTTCCGCTAATGACCTAAAACTTTTCTCATGCTGCACCAATTCTCTGGAATGCACTACCACATTCAATCCGGTTCATTGCCTGTATCCACAGTGCTCTAAAAACATATTAGTAAGACAATAGGACGGCCTATAGAAATGTAATTGTTCCCTGTTCTCACTTAGTAAATATTATGGGTTTTTTTCTTGCAGTGCTTAGTGATCCTCAGTCAAGAGCCATCTATGATGTTTATGGAAAGAAGGGCCTGGAGATGGAAGGATGGGAGGTAGGATTTATTATATATACCTTTTTATATTATTTTAGATGTTGCTTTGTGATTTTTAGGATTACCATAATCCGGGTAAGATTTAGGCTATGCTCATCGTTCAGAGTAAATGTGTTTTTTGTTGTAGTTTTTTGGTGCAAAAAAATTGATGCAGTTAAACCGTTCCAGTGAAGTGGATGGGATTTCTTGAAAACTCATGACCATTGTATGTTTAAGGCTGGTTTCACACTTGCGCTTTGATCTGCAGCGTTTTTTAAAAAGTAACGCATGTGGTGAAAAAACGCATGCAAATGCTGCGTTATTTAGACGCATGCGTTTTTGCGCCCACAAAAAAAGCGGGAAAACGCGGCGTTTTCCCGCGTTTACATGCGTTTTTTCCCGCGTTTGCGTTTTTGAAACGCATGCTGAGAAGTGTGTGACAGCTGCCAATCATCAAAATCAACTAGAAAACACACTATTAATAGAATTAGCTAGGGTTAGGGTTAGGGATAGGGTTAGGATCTCTAGGGTTAGGGGTAGCTTTTTATTAGAATGTCCTGGTCACCAGGTCACTGATAAGCCACCCCCCACCATCAAGGTGATAAAGGGATCCAAACCCTAACCCTAAGGATCCAAACCATAACCCTACCCCTAACCCTAGGGATCCAAACCCTAACCCTAACCCTAGAGATCCTAACCCTAACCCTAGGGACCCAAACCCTAACCCTAACCCTAGGGATCTAAACCCTAACCCTAACCATAACCCTTGGGATCCTACCCCTAACCCTAGGGATCCGAACCCTAACCTTACGGGTTAGGATCCTAACCCTAAGGGTTAGGGTTAGGATCCCTAGGGTTAGGGTTAGGATCCCTAGGGTTACTAGGGATCCTAACCTTAGGGTTAGGGTTAGGTTTAGGGTTAGGATCACTAGTAACCCTAGGGTTAGGGTTTTCTTGTTTTTTCTTGTGGTTAGGGTTAGGGTTTTCTTGTTTTTTCTTGTGGTTAGGGTTAGGGTTTTCTTGATTTTTCTTGTGTTTTCTTGTGTTTTTCGGTAAAAACGCATGCGTTTTTAACGCAAGCAAACGCATGTGCTTAAAAACGCATGCGTTTACATAGACAGCAATGCATTTTTTTGCCGCGAATAAACGCATGCATTTTTTTGCGGCAAAACGCCGCTAGAAATTACTACATGTTGCATTTCTGCAAATGAACGCACGCGTCAAAAAACGCATGCGTTGCCGAAAACGCGTCAAAACGCACGCTAAAAAACGCATGCGTTTTTTAATGTTAAGTATAGGAAAAAAACGCATGCGTTTTTTAGCGCTAAAACGCTGCAGATCAAAACCCAAGTGTGAAACCAGCCTAACCCCTTGTCGCCGCAACCAATTTTTTGTTTTTACGGCTACGTTTTTCCAAGCAGAATTAAAGCTTTTATGCAGTACAAAACGCTTGAAGAAAATGCCGCTTCATAGCCAAAGTAAAAGGGAAAATGCATCAAAAACACAATAAAAAGAGCTATTACCAAACTGTAGCATGACTCTTTCCCGAATGACCCCAAAAAAATTGCATGAAAAAGGGAAAACTAACAAATCCACCATGTCTTTCCACCAATAAACTTTAGGGTAATTGGTGTAAAGGCATTGAATCACCGTAGCCGCAACATAATCCTATATGCAGGATGTGTATTCTGAATTGAGGATCATGCAGGTGTTCGTGAACCTTGGTATCTAGCATGGACCGCAATACATGGACTGCCCGCGGTTCTCCCAACTTTAACTCGACAGCCTTATACATTCCTATGAGGAGGTCAGGTTCGTGTCGGGAGTCCATGTATTGCGGTCCATGCTTCGACCAAGTGAGGCTGTTGTGTTTGGGACAGGAGACCCACGGACCATCCATGTATTGCAATCCATGATTGGACCAAGTGAGGCTGTTGCGTTTGGGACAGGAGACCCACAAACAGTCCATGTATTGCGGTTTGTTCTTCAACCAAGTGAGGGTGTTGTGATTGGGACAGGAGACCCACGAACAGTCCATGTATTGCGGTCCGGGCTTCGACCAAGTGAGGCTGTTGCGTTTGGGACAGGAGACCCATGAACAGTCCATGTATTGCAAACCGTGATTGGACCAAGTGAGGCTGTTGGGTTTGGGACAGGAGACCAACGAACAGTCCATGTATTCCAGTCCCTGCTTCGACCAAGTGAGGCTGTTGCGTTTGGGACAGGAAACCCACGGACAGTCCATGTATTGCTGCCCCGCTTCGACTAAGTGCAGCAGTTGAATTTGGGACAACAGACTCACGGACCATCCACGTATTGGAATCCGTGATTGGACCAAGTGAGGCTGTTGGGTTTGGGACAGGAGACCCACGAACAGTCCATGTATTGCGGTCCAGGCTTCGACCAAGTGAGGCTGTTGCATTTGGGACAAGAGACCCACGAACAGTCCCATGTATTGTGGTCCCTGCTTCGACCAAGTGAGGTTGTTGCGTTTGGGACAGGAGACCCCCGGACCATCCATGTATTGCAATCCGTGATTGGATTTGGAGTTATATCAACTTCTACATGAGCCCTTAAGGTATGAAGGGCTGCTCCCACCTTAAAAATGCCATAAATGTGTTATAAGTGGGACCCACCTCTATCGGGGGACCTCCACCTGCCTGTTGAAGGAGGTAGACTACAATAAAGGTACCGTCACACTCAGCGACGCTGCAGTGATATAGACAACGAGCCGATCCCTGCAGCGTCGCTGTTTAGGTCGCTGTAGAGATGTCAAACACAGCAGCTCCACAACGATGCAGGAGCGATCCTGTGACGTAGCAGTGACGCACTTATCGTTCTCACAGGTCGTTAGTTCCATGTTTAACATTGCTGATATTGTTGCTTTTGCTGTCAAACACGACGATACACGCCGATCTGACGACCAAATAAAGTTCTGGACTTCTAGCTCCGACCAGCGATATCACAGCAGGATCCTGATCGCTGCTGCGTGTCAAACACAACGAGATCGCTAACCAGGACGCTGCAACGTCACGGATCGTTATCATTCTCGTTGTAAAGTTGCTCAGTGTGAAGGTACCAAGAGGTGGAAGTCTGAGGTTTACGAATGTTTCCATAGCTCGTGTAGACAACAATGAAGGGAGTCACACATAGCACTGGGAGTGTTGTATACCTAGCACTTCAAACCCTATTATCTTCCATCAATTTCTCCATGAGATACTAGTAGATTGAAGGGTTGCTAGCACCTTGGCTTTGGGGAATATTTTTCCATGGATACCACAAATAACCTATTAGATCTCATTGATGACCTGTCCGGAGTGTGATCCAAACAGCAAAGATTATGATGTAACTGTAAGTGGACGTGACGTGCCCTGTAATAATGGAGGGCGGCACTCCTGATCATGTCCTCGGGTGGGTGTAGAGTACCCCAGGCTGACACTGATGATGGAAAGCTTACTATGGTCTACAAGAAAGCCTGGCATAGTCATATCCCATCCATCCACCACATTACAAGCCACTTATAAAACCTATTCTTAGTTCCACGTAAAATTGCTGCCACTTCATAGTTGACAGAAATGTCTGTTGTCGCGGATTGTTATAGTTTACAGACTGCGCTAATTACTACATCATTATGAATAGTAGAGCTGTTGTGTTAAATTCTTTTCAAAAAACCCTTCAGATACTGTTTTTGTTGCCTCCCCAAAGACTCCCATTCACATAGCGCCCAACAGGTAGCGCCGTCGTCGTTCTAAAGTCGTTGTGTAATGCCGGCGCTTAATAATGTGTATTAAGCTCCGTAATCACCGCTCCAGCGAGTCGACGAGTACAAAGAGTCCTGCCTGGAGACTCATTATTCTCTTATAAAGCACCATCTTGTTAGGATTGTTTTAATGATATGAAGTTTTCATTCTGGCTTTCAAAGGGGAAAGTTAGAGTTCTGCAGGGGTTATAAAGTTAGTTAGGATGTAAATACATGGCGACGTTTCTGCACATAGACCGCTGATCAAAGAAGTGTACAAGGTAACAGAGGGAAGGCAGATGAAAGCGGTTGAATTAAAAGGCATGCATCCTCCAAAGGAAAGCTGCAGTTTGCAACTACCACGTACATTAGGGAATTGCGCTACTAGCAGTTTCCCAGTATGCATGTGACAATGACATTTTTAGGGCAATTTATATATGTCTTTTGCCTGCAGAAGTAGATTTAATCTAAAGACTATAGACACGTTTGACATGGTATTTTTTCCATATGTTAGAGGTTACCTTTAATTAATAACATTGTATTGTTTCAGTCTGCAGTCTTCACGCCTTCATTAATTTTCACAGCCTCTTATAAGCACTTTGCAGCCTGATCCAAGTTTCCGATTTTTCTCCTATGGGAGTGACCCTCCCAGTAATATAGGCGGGATATGAGATTTGTGTGTATCTAGGATTCTGCTGTTTATATTAGCTCATATATCAGCTCAGCTTCTATCCTGAGCCGACTTCCTCTTCATATGCTTTCCTCCTTTTCTGCAGCCTGTTTTCTTTGTCCTGCTAGGGACTGTAAATGGGTTACCTCCTCTCCACACAGATCTGTGCACAGATGTATAACATTTTTGAAGAGCGCTGAGCTAGATAACAGGCTTACAGACACTCTTAAGCGGCCAAGAGTTGGAACATTTTTAATGAAGACTATTTAGAAAGTTGCCACACTTTGGAAACAAATGAACAGTAAAAAGAAATTCTATTTGACCCGTTCTAAGTGAGGCTCACATTTTTATCATAATGTCCAACATATGGGCAGATTATTTTCTTTATACACCTTTTATATTGGCTTGAGGTTTTTTCTTTTCTGATAAACCGATCCAAATTTCTTTTATAGACCTTGATTTTATCAGAAACATGGCTGCTACTGTTGCCACTGGTGGAACTCACTGCATTGCCATGTCTCAATGACTTTAATGTATAAAGTTTAGGTGCGCCCTCTAGTGGTGGCGGCTGGTAGCCAGGATTTTATCTTTTAGTGCCTGTGCACACATTGCAGGTTTGACACGTTTTCACAAATTTGTCACAAAACCTGAAGGGTTTCCTGATGCCAGCAAAATGAGTGAGAATCCTCAAGTCTCATGCACACATCACTTCTTTGTGACTTGCAGATTTTTATCTGCTGTATGTCATTTCTCTGAGCGTTTTTGCTGCAGATTTCACCCATGCTAATGAATGGGGAATAATCTGCAGCAAGAAACGCTGCAAAAAATGCACCTGTTTTTCCTGCCAAGAAATGCATAAACTTCTGCACCAAATACTTAACCCTTAAAGCACAGTTAAAAAAGATTCTTAAGTGTGCTTAACATAAGTTTACTCATATACTGTACTTCTATTATTGAAGGTGCACCTTTCTGAAGAAATCTACCAGTCCGGGGCAGCGCCACTTACTGTCTTATGTCAAGCAAAAGCCGGGTTTGCAGTGCTTTCATCAGCTCAACAGAGAAGAGTGCTGGCTAGGACTGGATCAGATTTCCTCTCCTCAGATTGGGACATTTTAGGTAATTGAAGTAGATTAGTAAGTTGGAGTAATAAGCACCAGTTTTTTGGGTGCACTGTGGAATGTTCGCTGCAATGAGCAAGCAGAGATTTTGCGCCATTTTCAGGAATTTCGTGCTAAAGATGAAATCTACATGTTTTGGAAACAATGCCCACTTATTTTTGTTACTTTGTAGATTTTTCCTTTATGAGAAAAGTTGCATATTTTTTGTGCAAATGTTGGCATGCAACTTTTTTCTACTTTAGTTTCCGCTACTTAAATGTGAACCGAAGGACTAAAGTGCGGTATAAATGGGTTATTCTCTTGAAAGCGAGAGAGTGTTATTTATTTTTGTCTTACAATGAAAAGTTCTTCAACTGTTTGAATTTACGTCAATAATTACAAAAGCCGCTATCCTTTGTCTAATGTCCTTGTTCTAGAAAACATTGGAGGCCTGAGATCCTGCACCACGCTGATGAAAACCTTTCAGATTGGGGGGCTGAGAACCCACACCATGCTGATGAAAACCTTTCAGATTGGAGGGCTGAGAACCCACACCATGCTGATGAAAACCTTTTAGGTTGTTTTTTTGTTGTTGTTTTTTTTTCAGGCAGCTATTTTGTTTCAAGATCACCCTGTACAGAAGGTCCAAATCATAGGAAATAAAAAGTGGCGGTCACGTTGAGTTGTTTTCAGGCCCTAATATATTACATATTCTTGAACTATCCATATTTTATGCATTGTCTGTATTATCAGCCTGTGCAAATATAGATTACGGAGCAGCGGCGGCCGGGGAAATCCAGAAGTGCAGGCAAAACACAGAACAAGTGTTTACTTCATCTTAAGAGTCTGGTTTTCTCTACAGACACACTTCAATACGTCTCTGTAAGTTTTGATGAGAATTACGGCTGCCACACATTTTAACCTTGCGGTGAGCCCTTCAGGACGTCTCCTAAATTTGTAAATCATGTTACAGTTTGATGCCTTGAAATGAAAAGTACCACCATTTTTTTCTCATTTCCCCCCCCCCCCCCCCCCCCTCCTCTCTCCAGTATGTCACCAAAACTGTCACGGATAACGTAATTTAGAGTTATTAATTCTCCCTTGTAAAGGTTAAACTCTTTGGATTCTGTACAACAAATCTTGGCCTGTTACTGCTCAGCCCTTGCCCACCTTCCGGCGGGATCACTCGGTGTGAGCCTAAATCCAGCCCATGTAATAAGGAAAGTCGAATTGTAGTTAATTCAATCATCACTGCAATTAACTGTTAAGATTTGCAATAAAAAATAATCACTGTATCTTTAAAAGAGTGGAGAGTGATATGCTGTGTAAGGAGACTTATAGGCAATGCAATGCTCCTCTGAGAAATTAAATATGGAAACTTTTAGGTTTGCTACTTCCAATAGGTAGCACTAGACTCCATGTCTTCTTCCAACTCTGAATAGGCAATCTGCATATTTAATTTATTATAAGAGCATTACATGGCCTATAAGTCTCCTTACAGTGGCATGTCAACCTTCACAAGGAGAGACGTTGCACCTTAGGCCCCAAGTCAGAGACCTCTCATACAACCAACTCAGGTATGTTGCTTTGCACTGACGAGGGGCAACACTCAGAAAGATGTGTTTGCAAATGGAGATTCTGGTTTGGCTTTTATCCTAAGTCGTGTGACATGGCACGTTAAATGGTCATTACTGACTTTTAGGTTTGCTACTTTTAATTGGTGGCACTAGAGTTCAAGTCCCCTTCCTCTCTAAAAAGGCAATTTGCACCCCCTATAGATAACTGCTGAGTAAAAAAAAAGTTGAAAGTTGCAGCTATATTTTTTACTTTCAGTAATGGTTCGGGAGACAGTACTATCTGTGCCGACATCATTAGCTAGGAGATAGTACTAGCTACACATGATCTACAGGCAGTAAATGTGAACTCCAGCATTCACAATCTGTACGTAAATCATCATTTACATTGATGGGAAGACAGGATTTTTGTATTTCCGTCATTTCCAGGGGGAAGACAAAAAAAAAGTAGCACTCTCTGTGCCTACATCATTTACAAGGAGATAGTAATAGCTATGATTCACAGACAGTATGTTTGTGAACCACAGCACACATAATGAATTTGAAAGTTTTATTCCATGTTATTAAAAACATTCATTGTGCTATAAAAAAAAATCTAGGAAGACGCTAATGGAGCGCCCCCAGTAGGGTTATGGGGTATTCGGAGCCGGGCCCTTCGGTTCTTGGCGGGGATGTCACGGTGACTGACCCGGTTCGTGGCCCTAGGGACGTCCGTTGAGAAATGGGAAAAGGTCTTTAAAGGGGAAGTGTTCGTGACGCCACCTGTGGTATTCGGTCAGAGTGACCGACGCTGCTGTAAGGGGTCCGCTGGGGTGATGTTATGGCAGCTAGATGGTATACCTTCCCACAGGTGAAGTGTTTCCCCAGGGCTTCCCAGAGGTGTAGACGGTGGATGGTGTGAGGCGCAGTGAAGAACGAGGACACAAGGTTGCAGTCTCTTTACCTTTACTGAAAGCTTCAGTGTCCACAATCCAGGGTACGGACCACAGGGTAGGCAGAGTCCAGCCGGTCTGAAGGCAAATCCAGAGTCCCCTTATCCAGGTGGAAATCAGTAGCCTTCCTCTAGTGCCTGGATGTTGTAGTACCTCCCTGCTGAGCTTCTCGGTAAGGTCCTCACAACTATTGTAGATGTAATGTCTTTCTCTCTGTCTCCCTGATGGATAGGATAGGACAAACCCGTATGACTTATGGCCTGAAATTATCTGTCCTGCCAGTCTCTGAAGTAAAGCATAGAGATCCTTACTTCCTCGGTATGCTGGCTACCGGCTTCTGTGCCTCAAAGAGGAGCAGCTTGTTCCTGGCTGTTCCGTAACGGGAATACTGGACCTTTTGGGACTACTTCTATTTTCTGTAGGCATGGCAGATTCGCCGATAGCAGAGGGTGGACTTTCCGATTCAACTGCTGGCATGACGTTTTCTGTCGGAATCTGCTGTTGCTGAGCCACTTGAGGTGACTATTGCTGCTTGAACCTGTTGGTGCGGGGCCTGTTCAGGTCCTGCATGGTTCTGAGTCGCATTTTTTTCTGGTGTTCCCAGCTGAGGAAAAGTTAAGAAAGGTATCACTATGGCTTGATTTATTTGAGTCCAAGACTGGGGAAAATCTCCAAGAACAGTGTGTATCATGTTCTCTTCCATAGGTGATGTTCCTGGATCCGCTTCTCTGTTCCTCAATTTATCAGGGCATTTCTTGAGATGGTCTCTGGATACTGCCGTCGAAGTTTCTCCTCCATCTTTGCTGATAAGACAGACTTTAGTATTGTCAATGTTGGACGGTAAGATGATATATGCTTCTGCTTCCCACTGATCATCAAGTTTGTTCATTCTTCTTTGACGCTTTAACACTTGTTCACATGGTGACAAGGGAGTTGCAGGAGCACGTTGGTTGTAGTCTCTCTTGGTTTTGTCTGGCTTGAGATATACTTCTTTCAACACACTCTTGTACTTGACGGTACTTTTGCTGTCTTTCTGTATCCCAATCTGCATCAGATGATGGATTTTCTGGGGTTAGAACTCCCATGTCCAGATCAACAGGTAGTTTGCTGGATCTTCCCCTCATCAGGTATGCTGAAGTACAGTTGGTGGAATTCACTGGAATGTGGTTGTACAGATCTACCAAGTCTGGTAACTTTTCTAGCCATAAGTTCCTTTCTTCCACAGGCAAGGTCTTCAGTAAATCGATTACCACTTGGTTCATCTTTTCGCCCATTCCGTTGGTTTGTGAGTGATACGGTGGTGTTCTGATATTTTTGCATCCGTATAAGTTGCAGAACTCTTGGAATACCTCTGCTTCAAAGGCTGGACCTTGATCAGTAAGGACCTTCTCTGGGTATCCGTGTGGTCTGCAAAAGTACCATTGAAAGGCCTTGGCCGCTGTTCTTGCCATCAAATCCTTGACAGGTACAACTACCAGGAATCTGGAGTAGTGATCTACAATGATCAGAGGGTAGATCTAGCCGGATCGGCTTGGTGTTAGCTTCACATGATCTAGCGCGACCAACTCAAGTGGCTGTTTGGTGACTATGGGCTGTAAAGGAGCCCTCTGGCTGTCACAGTCCTTCCTGCGTAGGCTACATGGGCCACACTCTCGGCACCACTTTTCGATGTTTTTTTTTTCATGCCAACCCAGTAGAACCTTCCACGAAGTAGACTCTCCAACTTCCTCCATCTGAAGTGTCCTGCTCCATTGTGGTACGCTTCCAGAACCAGTGGCGCATCTTGTCTTGGGACTACTATCTGCCATACCAACTCATGAGTGCGTGGGTCGATACTTCTTTGGCACAGCTTACCATCGTAGATAAACAGTTTGCCTTTCCCCTTCCACAGTTGTTGCGTCTCTTGTGGATCATCCGGGCCAGGGTGTGAACCTGCCTTGCTCAGGAGCTCTTTCACCCGACGGACCGCGGGGTCACTGTCCTGGGTCTCTGCCCATCCATGGTGGGACAGGGGATTCAGCGTGGCGTCCTGATTGTTCTTGCGCCTGTTCCTCACATGATGGGAATACTGAGTGGCCTTGGGGCAATGGAAAGCTGGCAACTCTATTTCTTTGAGTGTTTCCGAGTCTTCTCCCGTTTCTGGCAAGTTGGGCATCCTGGACAATGCATCGGCATTCGCATTCTTGTGCCCTGCCCGGTACTTGATGGTGAAATCATAATTGGACAGCCGGGCCATCCACCGCTGCTCTAAGGCACCGAGTTTTGCTGTGTCCAAGTGTGTCAGTGGATTGTTGTCCGTGAAGACGTTGAATTTTGCTGAGGCCAGGTATTGCTTAAATCTCTCTATCACTGCCCAGACGATGGTGAGGAATTCCAGCTTAAAGGAACTGTAGTTGTCAGGGTTCCTTTCAGTGGGACGAAGTTTCCTGCTGGCGTAAGCGATTACCCTTTCTTTGCCTTTCTGGACCTGGGACAACACGGCTCCTAGTCCCATGTTGCTGGCATCCGTATACAGCACAAATGGTTGGTCATATTCAGGGTAAGCGAGTACCTCTTCTCCCGTCAGCGCCAATTTCAAACAAGTGAAGCATCTCTCCAGTCCGTCGTTCCAGTCAAATGGGGTATCCTTACCCTTGGTTTTCTTGGATTGGCCCACTAACAGGTCTTGTAGTGGTGCGGCTTTCTTGGTGAAGTCTTTGATAAACCTCCTGTAGTAGCCTACCAACCCGAGGAACTGCCGGACTTCATGGAGGTTGCTGGGCTTCGGCCAGTCTCTGATCACAGTGACCTTGTCAGGGTCTGGGGCCACTCTTTCGGCACTCACTACATGGCCCAGGTACTGCACTTTGGGCATTTGGACGGTTTTACCTTTAGGCCAAAGTTGGACAGGGCTTCGAACACCTCGGCCAGGTGCTCCAGATGGTCCTCATAAGTCTTGGAGAACACAATGACATCGCCCAGATACAGCAATATGGTTTCAAAGTTCTTGTGTCCAAGACAGCACTTCATCATCCTCTGGAACGTTCCTGGGGCGTTGCACAGTCCGAATGGCATGTAGTTGAATTCACAGAGACCCATCGGTGTGGTGAAGGCCGTCTTTTCTTTGTCCGCCTCTGCTACGGGAACCTGCCAGTACCCGCTGGTGAGATCCAAGGTAGGGAAGTAGTTAGCAGATTTTAAAGCAGCTAATGATTCTTCTATTCTAGGCAAAGGGTATGCATCTTTGTGTGTAATGCGGTTTATCTGCCTATAATCTACACATATCCTCATCGTGCCGTCTTTCTTTCTGACGAGGACTATTGGAGCTGCCCAGGGGCTACAACTGTCTCTAACTACCCCAGCCTCCTTCATCTCTCGCAACATGTCTTTGGCACACTGATAATGAGCTGGAGGTACAGGACGGTATCTCTCTTTAATGGGTGGATGATTTCCCGTGGGGATATGATGTTGAATCCCTTTTACCTGCCCAAAATCTAGGGGGTGTTTGCTGAATACCCGCTCGTACTCATGAACCACCCTGTAAGCCCCTTGTTTTTGGTGTGATGGGGTAGAGTCAGTGCCCACGTGTAATTTCTGACACCAATCTTCCATTTGTCCTGCAGAGCCATTGTCCTCCCCCTGGTTGGATGGGACCAAGGGTTCTGTTGCCTGTATCACATTATTATCAACAGCAAACAGTTTGGCAAGTGTGGCATATTTGGTTAGGTGGACCTCTTCCTATCTACAGTTAAGGACACGCACTGGGACCCTCCCCTTGCGGACTTCAACCACCCCTCTGGCTGTCAGGATTGTGGGCCTGCTGTCTGAATACACAGGTTCTACCAGGGCCTGATAGTCTTTACCTCTGAGGCCTATTGCTGCCCGATATTAACATTTCACTCCTGGGGGGTATTGCAATGGGAATTGAATCACTCACTGTGGCACGGCCAATTTCTCCACCAGTCAGTTCTACCTGCTGTCTCTGCACTAGAGCTTTGATTTCTTTCTGCAGGACACGTTGCTCACTGGAACCAGCAGTTTCAGCCACCTGTAGCAATAAGACAATAACCTCTGCAAGACAATTTTCTATGACATTAGTACCAATGGTCATCATGGGGTTACATTCACGTCGGTCAATATCAACAATTACAATTCCTTGGGCCTTCAATTCTACCCGCCCCACTTTAATGGTGACCTCTTTGTACCCCACTTGTGGCAATGGCTGACCGTTACTGGCTACTATGGTGAAATCATCATCAGGGCCACGAGTAATGTCGGTGTCTTCCCAATAATGTTTATAAAGGATGTAAGGCATAGTTGTCACCTGAGAACCGGTGTCCAACAGAGCATTCATGGGGATACCGTCGATCACAATGGGGAGAACCGGTCGTCCCCCAATGTACTTTGCTCTCCAGTTTTGCGGGCCTGGTCGTCCTACTCCTGGGGGTTGGCCCTCTGCCCCAGGGGTTGCTCGTTTAAATGACAGTACCTTGCGATGTGGCCCGCCTGTTTGCAGCGGCGGCAGATGGGTCGTCCGTCCTAATGATGGCGATCGTCGTCTGTTCCTCTGGTCGGCGGGACTCTCCTCTGTCGTCGTCAGGGAACATCCTCCGGTTTGGAAGCCAGCTTGATCTTCTCCTTGGGGGCCTCCTGTAAGGACTGCACGGTCCGAGCTAAGGCAGCAACGCTCTTGGTTAGCTCCTGCATCTGGAGGCGTAGTCATGCAGGGCAATCGTCTTCCAGGATCTGGGCATCGGCCTCAGCAGAAACTTGAGGATCTGGCGCCACCTCCTGGTGGTACGTGAGGGCTTGACGCCTAGGAAGTACTGCACGGCTGGGCTGTCGCTCCTGTAGCACTTGGATGGCCTTGTCTTTAAATTTTGCAAAGGCCAGGTCAGGATTCTGCATGGCCAGGAGGTGCAGTTGGGCCCTTTGGTTATTGCACAGGAGCCCCTCAATGAACCGCTCCTTTAAGAGTTTATCTTCATCTTGCACGCTGTTAGGATCAACCTGCTTGATTGCCCGCAGTGCCTCCTAGAGATTAAGGGCATAGTCCCGTAGGCTATCCTGCGCTCTCTGCTTGCACCCATAAAACTTCAATTTGATTTCCGTAGGGGTGCGGGTGTCAAAGGTGGTTTTAAGCTTTGCAAAGACCTGCTGCACGGTCCCTCTATCTGCAGCGGGCCTGGACTTCACCTCTCTCAGAGCCGCTCCAATCAGTTGGCCCGTTATCATGTGAACCTTCTGAGGCTCTGTCAGGGGATAAAACTCAAGCAGGCTGCAGATTCCTTCTTTAAAGTCAGTTAATGTATGCGATTCTCCAGAGTATCGCGGGAGCCAGGCTGCTCCAGGTATGTACGGCATGGATAGGGGCATGATGGTCGTAGTAGCCGTGGCGGCGTCCGGCTGGCTGATGGAAGCAGCAAGCTCTGCGGGACCCGGCGGCGGTACAAGGCCTGCGGCTGCGCCTATTGCGGGGCCTGGGGGTATTGCTAGGCCTGCGGGTCCTTCTAGGTCTGCGGCTGCGACTGCCGCTACTTCCCCTCTCGGGTCGGACATGGCCGTTCCTCCCCTCTGCTAACCTGGTGGAAGTCGGGGCTCCTCTCCGGAATCGGCACTTTGCAGCGTCTCTTCTTGCGGCTCTGCTGCACGGCGTCTCCACTTCCGGCTTTCCAGGCAGCAGCACGGCACCCGTCTTCTTCCTTTGCGGTCTTTTTGGCTGGCTCTGCCCACGAATGTATGGCTCCTCCTCCTCACACTCCACGCTGCGCGGCAATGGCAGATTTTGGCGGGAAATGGCAACACAGTCTTTTAGTAAAGCACAGTTCAAATACAGTTCTTAGGCGCACATGACCCGATTTTTCAGGCTTAAGTAGATCCTGTTCGTGACGCCAAAGTTGGAGCGCCCCTAGTAGGGTTATGGGGTACTCGGAGCCGGGCCCTTCGGTTCTCGGCGGGGATGTCACGGTGGCTGACCCGGTCCGTGGCCCTAGGGATGTCCGTTGAGAAATGGGGAAAGGTCTTTAAAGGGGGGAAGTGTTCGTGACGCCACCTGTGGTATTCGGTGAGGGTGACCGACGCTGCTGTGAGGGGTCCGCTGGGGTGATGTTATGGCAGCTAGATGGTATACCTTCCCACAGGTGAAGTGTTTCCCCAGGGCTTCCCAGAGTGTAGATGGTGGATGGTATGAGGCGCAGAGAAGAACGAGGACACAAGGTTGCAGTCTCTTTACCTTTACTGAAAGCTTCAGTGTCCACAATCCAGGGTACGGACCACAGGGTAGGCAGAGTCCGGCCGGTCTGAAGTCAAATCCAGAGTCCCCTTATCCAGGTGGAAATCAGTAGCCTTCCTCTAGTGCCTGGATGTTGTAGTACCTCCCTGCTGAGCTTCTCGGTAAGGTCCTCACAACTATTGTAGATGTAATGTCTCTTTCTCTCTGTCCCCCTGATGGATAGGATAGGACAAACCCGTATGACTTATGGCCTGAGGCTTTTTACAGGGACTCTAGCACGCCCCAGCCCCCACAAGTTGCCACCGTGCCTCCTGGGTATAGGTCGGGCAGGTAACATGGAATTATCTGTCCTGCCAGTCTCTGAAGTAAAGCATAGAGATCCTTACTTCCTCGGTATGCTGGCTATCGGCTTCTGCGCCTCAGAGAGGAGCAGCTTGTTCCTGGCTGATCTCCCTCTAATATTCCTCTCCTGTGCTCTGCTTTCCTGCACACTCTCTGCAATATGCTCACTTTTAGTGTCCTTTCCCAGGAGTTGCAGCACTTCATGCCACAGAGCTCCCCTCTCTCTGTCTTCCTGACAGGAACTGAACTCTGAACCCCCTTTCCCTCCAGATCAGGATGCTTTATAGGGGAGTTCACCTTAAACAGGCTTAGAGCTCCCCCTTCTGGTCTGGAGTGTGAACATGTTGCATGCATTGTGTTTCCTGGTGATTTCCTTTATTGCCTTCAGACGTAATATCACTCCCCCTGGTGGAAGAACGACATTACTGCAATGACCAGAACTCTGGGGCGCTGCACTAAGAACAAAAAAATAGTATTTTTTCCATTTTTTTTAAGCACATGTAACAGTGTAAAACTTCTCTATAAGTTCCAAAATGACTAACCAGACAACAGCACTGTGTTGTTTTTTTTTTTACAGGAAACATGCTCCAAATGTATGATATTCTGGGTACAAAACAGTGGTCAGGGCTTCTATTAGTTAAGGTTTCATAGGGCTACATGTACGGTACTCTGCAATATTGGTCACAATGGCTGATCATTGGAAGGTTGTCTGGTGGTCTGGCACAGGCGCAGGACATCTCGAGAGGACACGGCACTTCAGGTCTGACTCTCTTCTCTTGGAAAATGTTGATGCGCCTGAGCTACATCCTGTGGTCAGAGACATTTTTTACAGATTTTATGTTACTTGCAGAGAGATTTTTATTATTATTCCTTATCTGAAATTAACCATATTACAAAAGAGCATTGTATTAAACCCTTACATTTCATTACACGTCCTGCGTCCGCTCTGATTCTAAGCCTCTTAATTGACTGCAATAACAACGATGATGAAGACCTTTTATATTCTGTAATTAGAAGAGTGCTGTCTAGATGTCCGCTCCGCACTGGCACCGAGCAGCTCCACGACCCTGCTCACCCCATGAGAGCGGCATCGCTGCCACAGTAAAAAATTCATAATCAGGCAGTGGTGGAGGGGGGGGGGTATGTAAGGAGCAGACTGGAGGGATATTCCTGCCACTGCTCATCATAAAAATCACATCGTATTGCCATCACATCCATACGGAGCAGCAGTATGCTACATGCCCTTATCATGCAGGTCCGGATCAGTGGAGGACTTGGACCCCTTTTTGAAGATTTTCAGTGACTATACTTTTGTAATATATATTTTATAACATATATGTGTCGTATGATGACAAAGGAATTAGTGGGTGTGGGTGTATATATACGTATGTGTGTGTGTGTGTGTGTATGTATATATATATATATATATATAAATCTCTAACACACATATACACACATACACACATGCATATATACACATAATTGACGTGATTGGTTTGATTTTCCCTTTTAGAGATTTTAGGATATGCTGCATTTACAGTGGCATGTAAAAGTTTGGGCACCCCTGGTTAAAATTACTGTTATTGTGAACAGTTCAGCAAGTTGAAGATGGAATGACCTCTAAAAGGCCTAAAGTTAAAAGCTACAAATTTACTTTGTATTTTAGGTTAAAAATAAATATATTTTCCATCTTTTACATTTTAAAAATTACAAGAAAGAAAATGGGCTGATGCAAAAGTTTGGGCACCCGTGAATATTTGTGTAGTCTAATAACTTTGACAAAGATTTCAGACCTTAGTGAGCCTGTTAGGGTGCTGGCTTGTTGACTATCATCATTAGGAAAGGCCAGATGATGCAAATTTCCCAGCTTATAAAAAATCCTCTAACCTTGTGCCAAAAAGTAGGAGGATTTAGAAGTCTGCAGTCAAAGAGTGACTGCAGACTTTTTCAATTTAGACCGAACAACCCCTTTAAGGAAGGTTTAAATCACCATATTATGTTTGTATTTTCCAGTTCATGTTGGTCCGTTTTATGGCCACAATTCCCATCCCAACCAAAAGTCTCATGACCTGAAATAACAGGATCATATATGTCTATAATACAGATAGCTCAGACAGGGACGTAATAAAATGCTTAAGAAAATACATCTGCAATACAGTTGTATGATCGGGAGCTTCTGCGTTGGAACGTTGGATGAAATAAGAAGGTTAGCATAATTTATTTTGTAATTTTAGCAGTACATTTTTTTTGTCCCCCTAATGTTGCATGGTCCCTTTACTCTGAGATCAGCATGACGTAGGGGCAGAGAACCTGATTCCAGTGATGTGCCATCTACTAAGTTGTGTGTTGCTGTTATACAATACAATCCGTGTTTTATCAGCAGGAGATTATCACTGCAGGACTAGGTATCTCGTGCTTCCTAGTCCAGCCACGCCTTTAGCACTGATTGACAGCGCCCTGTCACTACACAGTGTACACAGAAAGCTGCCAATCACTGGTGTATTGACAAAAATATATAAATATATATACCCCATAAAATTGAAAAATATCAGTCCCTTTTTTATATTTGTGATTCCATTCCCAAGGGCTTATCTAGTGTAAGGGTATGTGCCTAGTGTAAGGGTATGTGCCTAGTGTAAGGGTATGTGGCTAGTGTAAGGGTATGTGCCTAGTGTAAGGGTATGTGCCTAGTGTAAGGGTATGTGCCTATTAAGACGTCTTTAAAACTCCAGCAAACCCGCCAAGTTTTTCAACCAGAAGATCCTGGCATTTTTTCCCCTGACTGGTCTTTTGTGTTATCTTTTTGGACATTTCCTGAGCATTTTTCTGACTGTTTTGGCCAGTAGCATTTTTTTTTCCCCTGAAGGAATAATGAGGAAATTGCCCACTTTTTTTTTTTTAAGCTAAAATGGTGGCAAAACTACCAGAAGAATAAACCTGTGTCGTCTTTTAGCCCAAAAACTGTGTGCACTCAGAGCTTTTTTGCTGAGTTTGTGACACAGAAACTTAGCGGAAGCTCAGTTTTTAAGGAGCTTTGAGAGTTTAAGGCCGGCGTCACACTATCAGTATTTGGTCAGTATTTTACCTCAGTATTTGTAAGCCAAAACCAGGAGTGGGTGACAAATACAGAAGTGGTGCATATGTTTCTATTATACTTTTCCTCTATTTGTTCCACTCCTGGTTTTGGTTTACAAATACTGATGTAAAATACTGACCAAATACTGCTAGTGTGACGGCAGCCTAAAAGTTTCTGCTCCAAAAACTTCTCGAAAAATTCCGTATGCGCATAGCATAAAAAGAAAAAAAAAAAGTGTCTACTCTTTCTTTTATGCCACCCCTGTCTATGGACTGTGTTTGGTACTGCAGTTATTCTCCAATAATTTAGCCTGCATTACCAGACACAGCCTATGAACTGGTGGGGCGCTGTTTCAGGTATTAAAAAAAAATGCATCTAACCTGGACAGTAGATGAATACTTAAGCCTAGATGGTACTTAAGCCTAACTAAACCTCATAATAAGGGTAATTAGATGTCTTTTAAAAGGAAATAAAACCCATTTTACCAGGTGTCATTTGCCTGTTAACGAATGGTAATAAATGCGCGCATCCGTCATATCTGTTTTCCGCTCCTATATGTAATAAATTGTGACTCCGCATTAGTAAACCTGGAGTCTATAAAATTGATTTAAGCTAACTGAATAAGTTAGCGGATTATCTATAATTTGACTCTGAACCAGGCCTTTATTTTATTGGTCTTGGAGAGATAACATTGGAAATGAAATACCAGCCGAGTGATAAATCTGAGCGCCGCTGATTTTCAGAAATTGTCCTTCTAAAAATAGGATTCTCTTTCTGTCGCCTGGATTTGGCAGGAAAAGATGAGGGAAATGGGCCAAGTACGAACCGTTTGCTATATCGGTTAGATATAATCTGCTTAATGTACAGTTTGAGATTTGTAGTGTCTATTGCAGGCATTTTTCTATCACACTCATTAGTGTCTCCTAAAGATAAGGAGATTTAGACAAAAGGCTCTCGGCTCAGGATTTTTTTTTCCTTTTTTTTTTTGCCTTAATTACCTGCACTATTGTCTTTTATTATTTCGTCCTTTTCAAAAAAGTTTCAGGTGGACCCTGGAGCGGAGAGGTCATCTCTTTTCTAAGTAGCTTCATCTGTGAAAGATTGGCGAGTCTACCCTGAGAGCCATCTTTGCATTGTCAGGTCTACGGGGCATTCATCTGGGCTTTGGCTTGCCTCTGTGGATGATACAGAGCTTAAAAAATGTTGTGGCTTTTTAGACTTTTATTTGGGTTTGTTAACCGGTCATAATGTGGTTAAAAAAAATAAAAGAAAATATTTTAAAAATGCATTGAAAAAAAAAAAATTGAAAAAAATGCATTAAAATAAAAATAAATAATTAAAAAATGCATTAAAAAAAGAAAATATTTAAAAATGCATTGAAAAATAAATAAAATAAATATAAAAAATGCATTGAAAAATAAATAAATTAAATATATTCTAAAAAAACAGTGAAAAAAATAAAATAAATATTTGAAAAATAAGAAAATAAGTTTTAACTCGAAGACGTTTAAGAAAGAGATTAAAAATAAAAGTTTATTTTTATCGCAATGGTTCCTGTTTTAAAGAAGTTTTCTATTTCTCTGTTAGGCCTCATTCAGACGTCCCGGAAAAACAGACCAAGTTTCATCAATGATTTTCATCAGTATCATCAGAGTTTGGCCAGAATTTTACAGTTTTTTCTTATTTCACAAATGAGAAGGAAAAAAAAAAAAGTTACTCCTATCCATCTGTCAGTGTAAATGGACAGTACATTGATGGCATCTGTCCAGTTTTCTTCACTTACCCATAGACTTTCATTGCCAAGTTTGATCCGATACTTGGATCAGTATCTGACATGTCTCCGCAGTTTTGTGCAGAAGCAGAGTGACAACAGCTATGATTGACAAACTGGCTCTAATCCGTGTAATTCTTAGAATTTCTTGAATGGTCAAGCATTAGCTAAGCTTATTTTCCTCATGCGGGAGTGTCTTGGGCTCAGACTCGGACTGGCCCACAGGAGAATCCTCCGGTAGGCCGCTATGAAATAGTTCCGATGAGCAGTACTGTTGCACTTGATTAGCAATTTGCAGATAAAGGTATCATCTAATTGTTTAGTAAACAAGGTAGCCAAATTAATATTACACAGAAGCAAAAGTCAATCTGTTTTACTAGGGTCAGGTCATTTTTGCATGTGGCCTAACAGAGGGCTCAAAGAGTCCGTGTTATTGGTGGGCCTATGCCAAACCACTCCGACACTGCTTGTTAACTAGATTTCCAAAAAAAAGTTTTGTATCATTATTTATTTTATCATCCTCATGTTTCATATAAGTAATTTTGATGTTTTTTTGTAGCTTCTTTTTTTTGTTGTGGTTTTGTTTTTTAGTTTAACAGCCCAGATTTTAAAGTGCATTGTTTTATAAGACTTCTGACATGTCAGGTGATTTTAAGCTGTGGGGGTCCACGAGCAAGGGTCCAGAAATTTAATATATTACAGTATTTATGCAGGTATTTTGGCTTTGTATTTTCCTGAATTTGTAGAATTAATGTCCAGGGCTTTGTGGGTAGTAAATGATTGATTGTAATTTGGGCGTATGCTGCATTCCAAAGCTTGAAGTCACCAGAATAACGCCACAGTGTGCCTTACAATTATACTTCAGTTATATGTACTAAGTATTATTATTATTACTATTATTATTATATCTATTATATGTGCTTGTTTTTTTCTCAATTGTTAAGGTGGTGGAGAGGAAGAGGACGGCAGCCGAGATCCGAGAGGAGTTTGAGAGATTGCAAAGGGAACGGGACGAAAGGCGGCTTCAACAAAGAACAAACCCCAAAGTAAGTTCTGAATATTTTTTTTAAGCAAAACCTAAAAAGTATGCAGTAGAGATGAGCAAAAAAAATTCAGTCTACTCTAACACGGCGTCCAATTTGGTCTTCGGTGGCAACAAAACTAAAGAAGTGTTCATGTCTATGTTGGCAAGTCTCTTCCTGGTATCCTGGGTGCTAGGCCTCTGCGACGTCATGACATTGACGCCTTGTGACCGGGTGTCACTCCATATCAGGATTTTGCGAGGACCTAATAAGTGGCGGAGGTGAACAAGATAGAATCATAGAATGTTAGAGTTGGGTGGGACCTCAAGGGTCAACGATGCTGGTATAGAGAATGAATGAAGACTGCCATTTCTGGCTGCCACGGGGGATCTAACCGGACCGCAGACCAGAGTAGCTCAAATGCATTATTACTAGTGATGAGCGATCGTGCTGGGATAAGGTGTTATCCGAGCATGCTCGTGAGCTAACAGAGTATCTTCGGCCTGCTCGAATACTATGTTCAAGTCCCTACGGCTGCATGTCTCGCAGATGTTAGACAACCGTAACACATGCATGGATTGTCTAACAAACAACGCAATCCCTGCATGTGTTGCGTCTATTGAACAGTTGTGATACATGCAGCCACGGTGACTCGAACATAAAATTAGAGCACGCCGAAGATACTGTTAGCTCATGAGCATGCTCGGATAACACCTTATCAGAGCACGCTCGCTCATCGCTAATTATCACGTCTTTATTATTCCGCTCATCTTCAAGTCTAGGCCAGTATGGGTCTGCGAGGAATAGAGTCCTAGTGGGACCCACGTCTCCCGCTCTGTCACCTGTGGATGACTATCCATCCTGTGCACAATTATAACTCTCAGTACGTCTTGACGGCTTGCACCACTAATTTGGAAAAATAGCGATGTATTAAAAAATTAATCCTCACCGAACTTTAGACCAATTTTAAAAAATCAAAAGCACTGTACCAGCAGTCCCATATAAGACTCATGGCGTCCATGGAAGATCCAAAGTCTAATTAGAATATAGATTTTATGCATCTATTACATAAGACTTATTATTAGTATCTCATGCAAAAGGGTTAAATAAAAATTGTCTGCCACCCTCTGCGCTCATGGAGGAGCACAATTCAGGAACGTATTGGAATTCTCCCCCTGGAAGTGTCAGGATCAGCGCCGGAGTGGTATACTGCTTCTCCCCTCGCTGGCAGGGGCTTTAATAAATAACACTATGTAAGTTTCCACATGCCACATTTTTACTATTACTGTCTCTTTAATTTATTTCATCCGGTATCAGATTTTACGACGGCGCTCATAGCTTCTCCCAGCTAAATATTCTTTATCGTTTAGTCGTATCTGTCACCGCACTGTTTTCGTATGGAAAATATGTTGCAATAGCCAATATCAAGAACCCAACAAAGTCGCAGCGGGCGCGTCTTTCCCCAGCAAACGCCATCTGTCTACCTTGGTTCGGAGACTCACCACGGAGGTTGTGCACTACCTGTTTTATCACAGCACCACAAATCAAAGAACTGTAGGTTATAACTCAGCAACTGTCTGATCTGCAGCTAATTATACCCCGTGCGGTGCGCGATGCCGGCAGCTCGCCCAAGATCCTAATTAAGACTCTCTTCTACAGTGATGTCTCGTTGTAAATAGTCATTAATTATTTTTTTTATTTATTTTTTTATTATATTTTATTATTTGTGGCTTTTTGTACCTTTATACTGTTTCGTCACAATCCAGGATTCCATCACTTGGATTGCTAAATGGCGGCCATCACTGCTGCCGCGGTGGGTCTGGGGCCTCACTATCCTCATCCCGGTAATATCACACCCCCGCCACTCGCTTTTAGCGATGAACTTTTTTTTTTTTTTAAGTCAATCGCAGCTTTTTTAATTTCATTAACAATAAAAGCTGATATTCGAGTCATAAAACTGTAAATTGAAACCTATAGTCATCCGTGTCACGCAAACGATACATTCCACTTCTTTACGAGAAGCTGGGGAGATCGTACGCGGAGACGGATGGGCGATGCCGAAGAGCGGCACAATCTGTCTGTGGTTAACCCTTTGCCGTCCCTTACTTACCAAAGGATTAAAACTTCTGCGGCACCCAGCAAATCCCAGCCGCTTCCTTTCATAGCGTTGCAGTCACCTGACCGGTCCACGGCAAACCTTTATCTGCCGCTGCTCGCTTCATAAAGAATCCAAGCCTGTTACCCCACTTTTTTGTATATCCAGGGTAACCTATTTTCTATAACTTTTAGAAAAAGGACATACAAGGTTAAAAGGGTTGTTAAAGATTTAAAAAAAACCATGGCTGCTTCTTCCTGAATCGGGATGTGTTTGGTAATGCAGCTTAGCCCCAGTCAGGTTGATTAGATGCTACTTGCAATGCCATACTCAACCTGCAAACAGGGGTGGCGCTGTTTGAAGGAAAAGTAGCCATGATGTCCTAATTTTTGGAAAACCAATCTCACAGCTACCTGACAGCACCCTGTTATAGGTCCTGGATCCATTTGAGACATCAAAACACTAGTGCGGGGCAGGGAAACCTAGAGCAAAAAACACCAAATGTTGTATCGGAAGCGATTGCTTGGTAAGCAATTTCTTTTTCATGCTTTTTGGGAGATTTTTGCATTCTTTCAACAAGTGTGATCTGTTTATCTGCTCCCCATGGCTTGTGAGCGAGGAAGCGCCTTCCCCTCCAGACAAAAGAGCGGATTTCTCCAAAACTGCTCGCCTCTAGTATCGGTTCTCACCTCTTATAAAAAGAGTCGGATGTAATTTGGGGGATTGCTGTTTAAGCTGGTGTTGTTTCTGTGATGACTGTACTAATATGGCCAAAATTTAGTAAGCCAGACATGTCCGGGAAGCTGACAGGTGTTCATTAAGGCAGCGAGGTGCATATTGGGGAGGACCTGTGCCAGGGTTCCAGCATATTTGTCATAGATTATCACTGTGCCTTGGCTCCGTCACCCTCTCTGTCTCTAAAGTGATTAGTAGTGAGCAGTCACACCATCCAGATCACAGCCGCCAGCCAACGAAAATCACTTTCTTTTTTTGAAGGGGTTAAGAGTTAACTCGCCTCTCCCTGCCACTTATTAAATCATCTCTATGTCATTGGAACGATTGACATTTTTTTCTACCTTCCTCCGAAATGTGTCCATCCATAAAGCCCTCCAGTGGAGATCTGAGCAAACAGTTGTATGTACCAAGCGTAAAAAGCAAAAAACCCGATATTTTATCTGTGCCTTTTTTTTCAGCCCTCCCCGGTTTTCCTTCTTCTTTGTCCCCCTCTCATTCCCAAAACTCTGTGAGCTGTAAAAAAAATAAATAAAAGTCCGGATTGGAATTCGGAGTCGATGTGTCCTGTGATAAAATTAGCCATCTGGGGTGTTTATAGCAATTGCTTATTGGGATTCAGTCACAATGTATCTCCGGGCAATGCTCGCATTGAATTAGGTAGGGCAGCTGGTATGATTTCATACTAGATTGGAAGTTAGTTGAAAATCTCCAACCTTTTATTGCTTTCAATAAAATGACTTGAGATAAATAAAACATTTCTAACCAGAAATGTTTAGCCATAAACAGATGCACGTTATGGAGCAATTTACAAGGGAAAAAAAATAGCTTTTTGTTTGTGTTTTTTTTGCCTTATTTTTTTATTCCTTTATTTTACTTTTTTTTTATTAAATGGGGACACCAACTTTTTTTTTTTTCAGTAAAAGATGCATTCACTGTGCAAGCAAATAATTTGTCAGAGAGTGGAAAGGATTTTAATGTTGTCTCTATTTAATTTTTTTCTAAAATTGTAAAATGTTACCCAAATTGCTTGATATTAAAAATCCCCTCTGTTCTCAAGAACGAAGGGATTTTTAATTGTAGTGATCACTGTGCTTTGCCAAGTTTCACCCACCACCTCTGTAGTCTATCAGAGGTGGTCGGGCTTGTTGAATATTAATTATTAATTGAATTATTCTTATTCTCAATTCTGTACTGAACACATTGCCTCTCGCTGACATTACAAAAGCTAACACCATATAGAGAGGACACGTGGTCTGTGGGACATATATATATTACGTCTCTTAGGAAGGAGGGGGTGTTCACCTGGGGGCTGTCATCTCCAGCCTTCGTCATCATTCTCCATGGACGTCAGACAAGTCACACAAGGAAAGAACAGCTGGTAGCCATGATTCTACTCCATGAAAGAAAGATGACTTCTACTCCATCTCAGAAACGATGAGGAACAAGCGCTGATATTTACAAATGGACAATCTGTTCGTAACTATTTCACCTATTTTAATGTTTTGCTGCAATGTGGTTTTTCTGTGGACAATTCAATAAACCACAAAATTTTTTATGAAAATATCATGACATTTTTCTTTAAGAGTAATGCACCTGGTAAATAGTCCTATTAAATAAATGTGCAAAATAAGCATATTTAACAGGGCTCTTCGGCGAAGAGCGCAGCGTTTACAAGTTCTTTGTTTCAGAGCTTGCAAACATTGCTCCGAAGTTTGCCAGATCGAAAGTGTGCAGTTTGAGCCAGTGGCTGTCATGCTATGATCTGAACTATCAGTCATCAGGAGCACACAGCCCCCTAGGAAGCTGGTAGGTTCTTGTTTGTTTTTTTACTTAAATGCATGTATTTTGACATAAACATTATTTTTGCAATTGGGTTTTATTAAAAATGTGTCTTTTATAAGTCCCCTCACCCCCAATAATGGCTGCAGAATGAGTTAACAGAGAATCCATCAGTCAGCTACTTCTGATTAGAAGTTTATAACTCTTTTAGCTGTCTCTTTTTTAAGCTGCTTTCTATTGATTTATGACAACATGAAAGTTCAGCTCCGCTTTGATGTGGTCTGTCTTCTTAAATTAGCAAAGAGCAGCTCAGGAAAGAAAACGATAAGAGTTACAAACTGTCCATCAGAACGAGCTCGCTGATGGATTCTCAAAGATCCCATTCTGCAGCCAGCAGTAGACGTGTAGAAGGGCAAACATTTTGTTGAAGACCATTTGCCAAAATTGCTTATAGCCCAAAATATATGCATTTAAGTTAAAAAAATAAATAAATAAATGAATAAAAAATGGCCCTTTACTTGTAAACCTTGGCAACATTGTTTCTGGCATAATTTACGCCCTTTAAGGCCATGTTTACATGCAGCGTTTCTGCTTTTTTTTTCTGCAGCCAAAATTGGCATTCTTTGCTGTAAAAGTGCTGTGTTTAAAATGCTGCAAAAATACTGATAGTACTGACATGCTGATGTTCTCAAGGTAGGTAGAGACTCTGGTACAACAGCTCAGATGTTTGTTGTTTTTTCACCTACAATTCCTTTTGTAATATGTTTTTATTGTTTTGATTCAGACTCATAATAGACGCAACAGAGTTGAGTTCTTTTCGGTTCTGAGAAGTAATTGTCCTGGTTTACTGATTCCAAGTATTCTACACACAAGTGTTGAGTTGAAATCCCATTACAGGATGAAGCGCTGGTGGAACTGATGACATCATTCAATGAAAATGTAATTGGTGACCTCTCCAGAAGGGAAATACATACCGAACGTGTTCTGCGATCGCCGCGTCGTGCCTAATTGTGTAAGACATATTGTAACAGGGAGGATTTTATGAAGTGTGCTGGGTTTGTGAGCAAGTCCCGAGGATGACACTGTTATCTTCCAGGATAGTTTGGAATACTTGGCGTGCCGCTTAAGGGATTTGTTTTTTCTTCATAATAATGTTTGCATCATTGCAGCTCTTGTGTATTCATAAAATCGCTTCTAAAATTCTCCTGATTAAAAAACTTTTTATAAGCTGAATGTAAAGGCTGGCTTCAATACACATACATACCATCAGGCAGTCAATAGCCCTGTGCTTCTCTGTATTTCTAAGCATCGTTTATGGTTTATTGGTAAATTCATCTATATAAAAAGTTTAGTAACTTTCTAAATAAATTACATCCAGCACTAATCTTTATACTCCAGAGCTGCACTCACTATTCTGCTGGTGCAGTCACTGTGTACATATATTACATTACTGATCCTGTACTGATCCTGAGTTACATCCTGTATTATACTCCAGAGCTGCACTCACTATTCTACTGGTGGAGTCACTGTGTACATACATTACATTACTGATCCTGTACTGATCCTGAGTTACATCCTGTATTATACTCCAGAGCTGCACTCACTATTCTGCTGGTGCAGTCACTGTGTACATACGTTACATTACTGATCCTGTACTGATCCTGAGTTGCATCCTGTATTATACTCCAGAGCTGCACTCACTATTCTGCTGGTGCAGTCACTGTGTACATATATTACATTACTGATCCTGTACTGATCCTGAGTGACATCCTGTATTATACCCCAGAACTGCACTCACTATTCTGCTGATGGAGTCACTGTGTACATACATTACGTATCCTGTACTGATCCTGAGTGACATCCTGTATTGTACTCCAGAGCTGCACTCACTATTCTGCTGATTCAGTCACTGTGTACATACATTACATTACTGATCCTGTACTGGTCCTGAGTTACATTCTGTATTATACTCCAGAGCTGCACTCACTATTCTGCTGGTGCAGTCACTGTGTACATACATTACATTACTGATCCTGTACTGATCCTGAGTGACTTCCTGTATTATACTCCAGAGCTGCACTCACTATTCTGCTGGTGCAGTCACTGTGTACATACATTACATTACTGATCCTGTTTTACATCCTGTATTATACCCCAGAGCTGCACTCACTATTCTGCTGGTGGAATCACTGTGTACATACATTACATTACTGATCCTGAGTTGCATCCTGTATTATACTCCAGAGCTGCACTCACTATTCTGCTGGTGGAGTCACTGTGTACATACATTACATTACTGATCCTGTACTGATCCTGAGTTGCATCCTGTATTATACCCCAGAGCTGCACTCACTATTCTGCTGGTGGAGTCACTGTGTACATACATTACATTACTGATCCTGTTTTACATCCTGTATTATACCCCAGAGCTGCACTCACTATTCTGCTGGTGCAGTCACTGTGTACATACATTACATTACTGATCCTGTACTGGTCCTGAGTTACATCCTGTATTATACCCCAGAGCTGCACTCACTATTCTGCTGGTGCAGTCACTGTGTACATACATTACTGATCCTGAGTCACATCCTGTATTATACCCCAGAGCTGCACTCAATATTCTGCTGGTGCAGTCACTGTGTACATACATTACTCTATATTTTATTACATGTCAGAGCAATATTTCCAATTTCGCTTATTACCACAGCTTGTCAATGAAAAGTTCCATTAAATCCTTCTTGCCTCATGATGTGCGGTTATGTCATTGAGCAGGTGCTGGTGTATGGAGCAGGATCAGGAGCTGAGCCTTCTTCATGTGAGGTGTGCTGTGTTACACAGCCAGCAGCTTCCTCTTTTAACAGCATCAAGCAGAGTGATCGCCTATCACTGCTATTAATTCATTAAATGCCAGTCACTGGCAGCATCGTTTTAACTGAGCCATCCTATCTTGTGGTTATTCTGGGCATCCATTTCCTCCCCTCCTCACCCCTTCCCGTGATGCCTGCCATGACACCACTCTTGTGATGATCTGCCTGTGGCTGGGCTAATAAGCAGACCAGGGTTACGACTGTATACTGCAGTACTTTGCTATTGTAATAACCGGAGATGTATCCTTCTGTCCAAAGCCCCGAGACCTGTACAGTGTGGCGCCTGAGTCAGTGCATTGTTATGATCCTTAGTGGTTGAGGATCACGAATTACTCCAGCTAAGTAACAAACATAGGACAAGCTCTAGGGAGATGGCAAACTGGACTGACCGCAAATCTGAACCTATCCAAACACACTAGAAGTAGCCGGTGAACGTGCCTAAAAAATCCTAGACGTCTCGAGCCAGCCTGAGGAACTAACTACCCCTAGAGAGACAGAAAGACCTCTCTTGCCTCCAGAGAAATAATCCCCAAAGATATAGAAGCCCCCAACAAATAATAACGGTGAGGTAAGAGGAAGGCACATACACAGGGGTGAAAACAGATTCAGCAAATGAGGCCCACTAATACTAGATAGCAGAAAATAGTAAGGGGTCTGTGCGGTCAGTAAAAAACCCTAACAAAATATCCACACTGAGATTTCAAGAACCCCCGCACCAACTAACGGTGTGGGGGGAGAAACTCAGTCCCCTAGAGCAACCAGCAAGCGAGGAGATCACATCTTAGCAAGCTGGACAAGAAACATGATGAATGCTGATAATCAAAAAATGAACGGACAAAAACTTAGCTTGTCTTGGAGAGGCTGGGAGCAAGGTAATCACAAGGAATCTGAAGAGCACTGAATACATTGATAGCAGGCAAGGAACTGAGTATCCAGGTGAGTTAAATAGGAAACGAACCAAGGATAACGAACCAGCTGATGCAGCCAACCTGCAGAAGACAACACTACACAGTACCGCTTGTGACCACTAGAGGGAGCCTAAAAATAGAGTTCACAACAGTGCATACCGCACTACTGCGCCATTTTATTGAAGTGTCTTCATTAAAATGGCGCAGTAGTGCGTCCATCGCCGACGTCGTCCTCTACTTCAGCTGGATGTGCGTCTTCGGATGCACATGCTGCTGAAGTGTATTGTAGTGCACAGACTTGTCGGGTCCGTGCACCGCAATAAAAATGGCTGACATTCCTCTCCCTGCTTAGGTGGATCTATATCTATGTTCGTAAAAGTGTCAGTATTTACTGCCATTCCGGAATTATATGCATTGACAAAAAAAGCATTAGGAAATAAAAGAAATGTCCTCAGCGCTCTCGGGCAAGATGAGTAGCAAATTGACAAAAACAAGCAAAAAACCATATTTGTGAAATATGAAAAATTAACAGCGCTCACCATGGTTGCAAGAGTAGAGAGAACTTTTTCTTCTTCATTGTACGTTAAAAAAAGTTTCCAAATTTCACAAAGAGCATAAAGTTTTGAATCGTTGCTTTCTTTTAGGTGGATGGAGGAATAATTAGATTTTTTTCCTACTTTTGCAGCCACAGTAAGCGCAGTCACTTTTCATATTTTTACAAAAAAAGACAAAGAGTCACGACCGAACAGGAGACTGGATGACTGCACCCGACACGGGACTTAGTGTCCTTTTTGACTCCCAGTAGAAGAATTGGGCAACAAAATTTGCTGGTTCATAGCCCACGTTGGTACTCCATGGCCCACGTTGGTACTCCATGGCCCACGTTGGTACTCCATGGCCCACGTTGGTACTCCATGGCCCACGTTGGTACTCTGTGGCCCACGTTGGTACTCTGTGGCCCACGTTGGTACTCTGTGGCCCACGTTGGTACTCTGTGGCCCACGTTGGTACTCTGTGGCCCACGTTGGTACTCTGTGGCCCACGTTGGTACTCTGTGGCCCACGTTGGTACCTTATGGCCCACGTTGGTACCTTATGGCCCACGTTGGTACCTTATGGCCCACGTTGGTACCTTATGGCCCACGTTGGTACTCTATGGCCCACGTTGGTACTCCATAGCAGCCAGATTAGGACAGTGTGAACTTCCTCAGCCGAAACTCTGAATTCCGACATCCGGAGCATGTCTTGTGATTACTGGGGCCCACTACACCACGTCATCTCGTGAAGCCTAGTAATCCTAAGAGGTGCCCTGCATGCCAGGATTCAACTAACAGCCATGGAAGTTCATCCTGCACTAGTCTGCGTGCCAGAGAAGATGTTCTGCAGCTCCCACATCGGTGATCTTGGTGCCCTGAACAAGATGTAGAAGCGGTGTACTCTCTCCACCTCCCTTCATACTTTGCAGGAGCCGATAACTTTTGTCTTCGGCAGGTGATTGTTCTATTAAAGCGTATTGACATTTGCTGTGTTTATTTTCTGAAGTCGGGTTTACCAGTCTCCGGAGCTGCGGGCTCCTTCCCTTTGTATCCCCCTCTTTTTTTTTTTTTTTTTCCTTCCTGCCCTTGTAACACAACACCTGCCGCTCGCCTTTCTAAGCGCAACTTTGTCAATTTCCTTACTCTCTTCGATTTGCTGATGTGCAGGTTTTTCTCCTGCTGTGACTTCCTACAAATGGGCCCCTGTATGCCAATTCCTCGAATTGCACTGTCTTTTATCAAGATCATTCATTTGCATTATCGGCAATAACCATTACATTTATCTGAAATTTTAATTCACTGCCGCAGAACGCCTCATGCGATCGCCTCCTGCTGTTTGTTTACATTAACAGTCAAATGTCCAGTTGCCATTAACCGTCTTCACTTTTATGATTTCATTTTGTTTTATGGGTCATTATTTTTTTTATATACTTTTTTTTTTTTTTAAAGGAAAGCTTGAAACAAAAAGCCCCTTACCTGTGTGTTGTAGAATGCTTTGTTCTGCCTGTGTTCGCTGTAACAGTATGGTTTCTACATTCTAGCAGCTTGTTTTTTTTTCTCTGCGACAACTATTTCCCCATCCCAGAAAATGTATAAAAATCAACCCTTTACGTTCAAGCTTTGTTTGTTGTTGTTTTTAATATCACATTTTTTTTTATATTGCCTGACTCCTTTATAGAAAACCTAACTAGATACAGTGGGGAAATTAAGAATACTGTAGGGGTAGAAACCCTTATTCCAGTGGTGTCACTTACTGGGCTGCTTGCTCTAGTTTTGGTAAAATCCCTGTTTTCCCTGCTTCAGATCCAGCAGTTGCCTGAATGCTAAGCTCGGTATAACACCAACCATACCACTAATTGGCAGCTTTTGGGTACACTGTGCATAGGCAGAAAGCCGCCAATCAGTGGTTGTGACCCCGGTTACACCGAGCAGAATCTCCTGCTGATAAAACACTGATTTTATTAAAACTTTATAAATCATCTCAATAAGTGATAGATTGATGTAATAAGGCTATCTGCCCCTACATCATGCTGCTCTGATTACATAGCAAAAACCTCCTGGCACAGTCCCTTTAATGGAAATGTTTTTCTGTTTACTTTTTTTTTTAGCAGATTCTACACTGTGTGCAGAATTATTAGGCAAGTTGTATTTGGATCACATACTTTTTATACATGTTGTCCTACTCCAAGCTGTTCAGGCTTGAGAGCCAACTACCAATTAAGTAAATCAGGTGATGTGCATCTCTGTAATGAGGAGGGGTGTTGTCTAATTACATCAACACCCTATATAAGGTGTGCTTAATTAATAGGCAACTTCCTTTCCTTTGGCAAAATCGGTCAGAAGAGAGATTTGACGGCCTCTAAAAAGTCCAAAATTGTGAGCTGTCTTGCAGAGGGATGCAGCAGTCTTGAAATTGCCAAACTTTTGAAGCTTCATCACCGAACAATCAAGCGTTTCATGGCAAATCGCCAACAGGGCCGCAAGAAGCGTGTTGGGCAAAATAGGCGCAAAATAACTGCCCATGAATTGAGGAAAATCAAGCGTGAAGCTGCCAAGATGCCATTTGCCAACAGTTTTGCCATATTTCAGAGCTGCAACCTTACTGAAGTAACAAAATGCACAAGGTGTGCGATACTCAGGGTCTTGGCCAAGGTAAGGAAGGCTGAAAAACGACCACCTTTGTACAAGAAACAAAAGATAAAACGTCAAGACTGGGCCAAGAAATATCTTAAGACTGACTTTTCAAGATTTTATGGACTGAAGCACAGAGCCACGTAGTATATTGCACAGCGACGTAGTATACAGCACAGAGCCACGTAGTATATTGCCCAGCCACGTAGTATATTGAGCAGTCACGTAGTATATTGCCCAGCTACGTAGTATATTGCCCAGCCACGTATTTCACAGGTTAAAAAAATAAACATATACTCACCTTCCGCAGGCGCATTGTAGTTCTGTCGCCTATGTGGGGTGCAGGCAGCAGCTTCCGGTCCCAGGGTGTGATAACGTCGCGGTCACATGACCGTGACGTCATGGCAGGTCCTTCTCACGTAGGACCTGTGATGACTTCGCGGTTACGTGACCGTGTCGCGGTCACATGACCGTGACGTCACGGCAGGTCCTTCTCGCGCAGGCGCACAGGACTTGTGATGACGTCGCAGTCACATGACCGTGACGTTATGGCAGGTCCTTCTCCCAGACCATCCTTGCCACTGGAACGTGCCGCTTGCATGGACTGGCCGGAGCATCGCGAGGAGCGGGAAAGGCGGAGGAAGGTGAGAGTATAATGATTTTTTTATTTTTTTATTTTTTTTAACATTAGATGTTTTTACTATTGATGCTGCATAGGCTGCGTCAATAGTAAAAACTTGGTCACACAGGGTTAATAGCGGCGGTAACTGAGTGCATTACCCGCAGCATAACGTGGTCCGTTACCGCCGGCATTAACCCTGTGTGAGCGGTGACCGGACGGGTGTATGAGGGCGCCGGGCACTGAGTGCGGGGAGTAAGGAGCGGCCATTTTCTTCCGGACTCTGTGCGTCGCTGATTGGTCGTGGCAATGGTCGTGGGCGTTTTGCCACGACCAATCAGCGACTTGGATTCCATGACAGACAGAGGCCGCGACCAATGAATATCTGTGACAGAAAGAAGGACAGACAGACAGAAGTGACCCTTAGACAATTATATAGAAGACTAGATGGTGGCCCGATTCTAGCGCATCGGGTATTCTAGAATATGCATGTCTACGTAGTATATTGCACAGCCCACATAGTATATAGCACAGGCCACGGAGTATATTGCAGAGCCCACGTAGTATATAGCACAGGCCACGGAGTATAGTGCAGAGCCCACGTAGTATGGAGCACAGCCCACGGAGTATATTGCACAGCCCACGGAGTATATTGCACAGCCCACGTAGTATATAGCACAGGCCACGGAGTATAGTGCAGAGCCCACGTAGTATGGAGCACAGCCCACGTAGTATGGAGCACAGCCCACGGAGTATATTGCACAGCCCACGGAGTATATTGCACAGCCCACGGAGTATATTGCACAGCCCATGGAGTATATTGCACAGCCACGTAGTATATACTCACCTTCTGTCCGCATCTGTCACCGCCGCATGTGCTGCGCTGTTTCCTGCTGTCACGGCCGTCATCAATGACCGCGGCCGTCATCACTGACCGCGGCAGCTAATTTAGTCCCCGGCTTTTGGCCGCGGTAGGCCCAACAGCGCCCATGGTCCCGGCCGGCTCCGCCTTCCTCACGGTGACTCTGCCCCCTTTGCAGCGCTTCTGGCTGGGCCTGTACGGAGTGGGCGAGGACTCGCTCTGCATACTTCCTGGCCTCCCCTGCCCTTTTGTCTACGCCCACTGGCTGGCCACGACTAATGAATATCCGCGACAGACAGACAGACAGTAAGACGGAAGTGACCCTTAGACAATTATATAGTAGATATGGAGCAATATATGGGGCCATTATACTGTATGGGGCCATTATTCGGTATGTAGCAATATATGGGGCTACTATACTTTATGGAGCATTATACGGGGCCATTGTATACTGTATCGAGCAATATATGGGGCCTTTATACTGTATTTAGCTTTGTATGGGGCCCATTATACTGTATGGAGCATTGTATGGGGCCCATTATACTGTATTGAGCATTATATGGGGCCCATTATGCTGTATGGAGCATTATATGGGGCCATTATATACTGTATGGAGCAATATATGGGGCCATTATACTGTATGGGGCCATTATTCGGTATGTAGCAATATATGGGGCTACTATACTGTATGGAGCATTATACGGGGCCGATGTATACTGTATCAAGCAATATATGGGGCCTTTATACTGTATTTAGCTTTATATGGGGCCCATTATACTGTATGGAGCATTGTATGGGGCCCATTATACTGTATTGAGCATTATATGGGGCCCATTATGCTGTATGGAGCATTATATGGGGCCATTATATACTGTATGGAGCAATATGATGCCATTTTACTGTATTAAGCATTATAAGCAATATAATGGGCCATTACATACTGTATGGAGCAATAAATGGGGCCATTGCATACTATATGGAGGAATGTATGGGGCCTATTATTCTGTATGGAGCACTATACGAGGCCAATTTACTGAATGGAACATTATATGCGGCTATAATAGTGTATGGAATATGCGGTGCCCCAATACTTTGCAGAGGGCTATGTGGTGTCCATAGTACAGTATGGAGGGCTATATGGTGCCCATAATACTGTACAGAGGATTATGTGGTGCCCGTAATACTGTATGGAGAGCTATGTGGTGCCCATAATACCGTATGGCGGGCTATACTGTCCGGTCTAAAATGAAAAGTCTGCACTCTTTGTGACTGAAGACTTCTGAATCCCCAGCGCACACACTGTGTGCACTGTGAGAATTCTCTGATTTCTGAGCTATTGTAGGATTTGATGGAATAAAGGGTTTTTGGATCATATCTGATCTACATAGATTTCTGCAGCATGGATTACACCCACAAACTCTTTATTTTGTCTTATCTGATATGGTCACTTTCAGACCCATGTATCTGCTGCAGCTGATTTCCTCAATAAGATCTATCCGGCTATTGCAATCTGAATTGATTAGTTTTTTACCCAGTTTATAAGACCCTATTACGCTAATTTCCTCCACAGTTTGTACCTGACAATTGTAGAATTTATTATAGATATCACTCATAATGGAAAAAGTACCGTAAGTGATATCTTTGGCATTGTACTACACCTTATTTCTTATCTGTGCATCATGAATTGTGGCATGTGTTAAAGGGGACCTCCGAGACCCTTTCGCCTGGGGCCCACGAAAACCTGGAACCGGCCCTGCTGGGTATTCTCAAACGAAGTGTCATAGGAAGTGGGTAATATAGATTGAACCCTAAATTGCAGTACAGGGTGAATGGTAGGGAATTTTGTCCTGACTTAAATGATAAAAGTTACTAGTTTTTAAAGCTTTATTAATTGAAATTTAACTTTGGATTTCGGACTAACCCTATAAAAAAAAAAAAAAAAACACTCCTTTTATAGCTCACCAATGGTCGGACTACTACAAGCACCTGAAAAGAAAACAGCAGAGTGAGGCAGTAACAAGTGTAGACTTTTCAGAGAAATGTTCCTTTGTTGTTCAGGATGAAGCAGTCAGAAATAAAATACAAACGTAGTTAATATATCTGAATGCTTTTTTCATGATTCAATAGCTATTCATTTGTTTCAAAAAAAAAATAGATTTCAGTGATAAAAACTGGACATCCTACCAAGTTTGAGCAAGGTCTACTACTTCCCGGGTGGGTCTTCTATACAGTATAAAAACAGGAGAAACTTGGGAGTCCATCTAGCTTGAGAGAGCCTCCAGGAGACATATTCACACCAAATTTTAACACCCATGGAATTTTTCAACCGTAATGTGAAAAATATTCCTAACATCTAGTTCATGTATTGTACAAACCAGGACTACGAAGAAGAGGAGAGTTTGCGGAAACATCAGTTACAGGAAGCAGCCCCCGTTCTAGTTTATAGATTGTTGGTGTATATGCAGGGGTTTGTATCTTCCCCTGCATTTTCTGGGTGTGGCACACATTGGGTCATTGTATATTGTATGTGATTTCCCAAGTGGGTATTATTTAAATATTTATATATCTAGGTATGGATTTGGCAGCGAGAGAGGCAGCATGGAGTAGCCAAATGGGCAACATCTTTGAGGAAGACCCTATTGGGTCAGGTAGCAGTGGTAATAAGGACATGGATTTTCAGGGGATTTCTAATGAGTTAATTGGATTGCACAAGTCCATCACCAAGACGTGGTGGAATTTAAAAACATTGGAGGAATATAAGAAAGTGGGTCTGGTACCCAGAGGACTCAGAGTGCAAATTTTTCCGGCTTGGGAAGCAAGTGAGGGCTTCCAGAAAGTATGGGAACAGGGTTTACTAAAATGTTCAAATATTTTGATTGATTTGCTTATTGAACATGATCAGGAATTCCTGTCTGTAACCAAAGACAAAATTAAGAGTATTGAGAGTAAATTAGAAACATTTGATAAAACCGTGGTGGAGCCATTCCAGGGCCAGCTTAAGAGTATCATTGATAAATTTGAAAAAGACATTATAGGAGGCAAGAGACATAAATTTAAGCGAGATCAGCAAGATTTTAAGAACGGACGAGCCTTTAAATGGGTACACAAAGGAAATAGAAGGGGTGCCAATTTGAATCCACCAACAGAGGGAAATGTGGCAGCCCTGCAGGAGCTCACATCGAGCGATTTTTTTTTATCATCGGAGCAAAGCGAGGTAGAAGGCGCAACAGGAGGGGCCATAGGAGAAGACATAATTCGAAAAAGACGCAACAAGAATTACAGAGCTTGGTCTCCCAAACACAGGCGGGAGACGAGACAGAATCGGAAACGTTAACCACCTCCACCTCAAGGACCAATCCCTCGGACTCTGGTAAGCTGTCCATTATCAATTTGTCACCTTATACCCTGTCTGATATAGAGGTTTCAGTATTGGAGAAGGGGCTTTCCTTTTGCCCAACCAATGGTTTGGATAAATTTATCTTAATTAAAGATGTGTATCTTTTTTGTAGACAGCTGGCCTTTAAATTACTATACCATCAACCTTCAATTATGGATGGCTTACCCACGGATGAACGAGAAGTCTTCAGAGACCTCCTTGATTTACTTGAAGAAAGTGAAACTGGATATTCCAAAAAGAGGCAATTCCCCGGTAGGTTACCTTCGCAGGTCACACCCTCCTTGTCTCTCTTCCCAGCTCTGCAAAGTTTCTTTAATGCAGTTTGTCGTGAGGTTCAAAACTTAAAATTGGACCCAATGAAGGGGAGGAATTTGAGCAAGGCCCAACAAAAAGCTATCACCAGGCTTGGCTCTAATCGGGAATTTGTCATCCGAGAGGCTGATAAGGGGGGAACCTGGTGATCTGGCCCACTGAACTATATGTCAAAGAGGCTAAATTGCAATTATCTAACTCTGAATGTTATCAGGTTTTGCCATCGGATCCCACTGAGGTATTTAGGTCCAAATTGGATCGTCTTCTGGATTCAGCATTTACCCTTAACATCATCAACAAACGTGAGAGAGACTTTATGACCAACCGCCATCCCAGAGTACCAACGTTTTATCTTATTCCAAAGGTCCACAAGTCAGTGGAGAAGCCCCCAGGTAGGCCTATTGTGTCAGGGTTGGGGGGTCTCCTTGAACGACCCTGTACGTATGTGGACTTCTTCCTACAACCTTTTGTTTCATCTTTAGACTCCTATGTGAGGGATTCAACTTTTCTGATCCAACAATTGCAAAATTTAAAGATTCCATCTGGCACTTGGCTTGTTACACTAGATGTTGAATCCCTTTACACTTGCATTGGCCATGACCTGGGGACGCAAGCAATCGCTTTTTTTCTGGATAGGAATACCACAGGTAACAGACACCACGACTCCTTTTTGCTCGATCTACTTTCTTTTATTCTGGACAAAAATTACTTTGTCTTTGATCGAGTGTTTTATAGACAAGTCAGAGGAACTGCGATGGGCGCCCTCATACGCAAATCTATTTTTGGGGTGGTGGGAGGTCACCAGGGTGTACTGTCTGGAGGTTTTTTCATCATTTGTACTCAAATGGTATCGTTATATAGATGATATTCTTTTCCTCTGGACAGGCACCCTGGAGGATTGCCATCAGTTTGTGGATACTCTTAACCGGAACCCGTGGAACATAAGGCTGACATCATCTTTCTCGCAAACAGAAGTGGAATTCTTGGACTTAAAGTTATATCCCAAGGACGGGTACGTCTATACCACGCTGCACCGTAAACCCACGGCTGTCAACAGCCTTCTACATTTTTCTAGCTTTCACCCACAGTACCTGAAAAAAAGTATCCCAAAGGGACAATTTTATCGGTTAAGGCGTAACTGCAGTACCCAGGAGGATTTCCGAAGACACTCACGGGACTTGACCCAACGTTTCAAAAATCGAGGCTACCCTGGGAAGGTATTTGCAAACGCATTTGGCATAGCTAAGGAGTCGGATAGAGGAAGCTTATTACAGCAGAAACAAAATATTGCTTCAAGGCCATTAGGGGTCATTACCACTTTCAACAACCAGTGGCAGGAAATCCGTGGGATCCTCACAAAATATTGGGGGATCCTACATAGTGAACCCAAATTAAGATCACATATAGCCGAATGGCCGAGCCTAATTGCCAGAAGGCCAAAAAATCTAAAAGACTGCCTGAGCCATAGCCACTTTAAGCGCCCAGTAACCAGGCTGAATAGAGGCTTTAGGGTAACTGGTACATTTCCCTGTGGCAAGTGTAGTATATGCCCACTCATTGGTAGTAGTGACACTCATCTTCCATCCTCTTCCTCTTCATTGCAGATGGTGGCTAAGTCGTACTTCAATTGTAAGTCTCGTAACTTGGTTTATGCTCTCGTTTGCCCATGCCCAAAGACATATGTTGGTCAAACAACACAGGAGTTGAAAAGAAGAATACAACAACATCTATCCAACATAACCACGGCCAAAAAGGATCTGGAAAAGGGGAAAGTGTTGACTTCGGTTGCATCACATTTTCTAACAACACACAACGCACAAAGTCAAGGAATCAAGATTGTGGGCCTAGAATCTGTTCCGTCAGACATCAGAGGAGGGGACATCACACTGGAATTACTTAGACGAGAGTCTAAATGGATTTATAATTTGAACAGTCAGACTCCATTGGGACTGAATGAAGATCTTTTGTTCACAGGATTTTATAAACAATCTTGAAATCGTATTCCGTGTGCTGTAAGGTTATTTGAACCCGGTGTTGAAGGTTTCTGTTTAATTGGATGTATGGGTATATATAGCAGGCCCAGGTCAAACCTTTAGAAGATATCCCCGGGTTCACCCGGCCCCTGACCTCTGCATGAACAGGTACACCTTCTCAGCGGAGGCCCCCCTCCACTTCCACGTCTGTATGAACATCACAGAATCCACCTTATTGGTGGCCTGAATATTAGGTACTATTGGAGGGCCTTTGTCCTCCATTATAACTTATTTATATATTTTTGGTTATTTGGGAGGAATTTTGGGGTTTATATGTCCTCTGTTTATCTGATGGTGCACCTGTTATTAAAACTTATCAAAACTGATTTTTCCGCAGGAAAGTATATGTTCTCTATCTTCCTTGTGGTAATTGGAGGGTCAATTTTGGCTTTGGTCCGAAATGACCTCAAATGGTTCCTGGGAGACTTGTATTTTCTATCAAATGAGCCCTCTCTGGGCCATCTCTTGTTCCTTGAAACATTTATGTAGGCACCATGCGGATTGAGATCCATGAGTGGCCTCCTGTGATGTATGGCAAACTGACTCCAATGCACCTGTTGGGCACTAATGGGGTATCATCTCTCTAAGTGTATGGGTGCATGGGGGGTTTGGAAGCCTGATGAGGGTTGCATCAACCATAATTTTGTGGTACATATGGGTGGGATCTGTGATCAGCTGGTTTTCTCCAACATATATGAGAGCATAGGAGTCCAGTGTTTATCACATTTAGTATCTCTGAATATGTACCAGGCATGTTTACAGGGGTGTTTTTTTTTTTTTTTTTTTTTAATTTCCTTCCATCATGATAAAGATCACCTGGTTTTGACCAAACGTGCAGTTGGTTTGCGGTCGTAAGCATTAAAGTGCTCAATAACTGTCGCACACAGTCGATAGCCATGGTTACAGAATAGGGTGTGAGACGACGTTGAGTAGGAGTAGCCTTCCCGTATGTGGCTTATGGATTGTCCCTGAATTGTTATGTGTTATGTTTATGGGACACCATGGCTAATATTGTGGAAGCAGCAAAAGATAGGCAGGAGGGATGTTTCTGCTGATGCGGTGTAATTAGTATGTGTTGCGATAATAGCAAATAACTGTATGATGGTCAAACAGGGATATTTCCTCACTATAGACTTGCCATTGAGGTGCTGGGTGGCGACCACTTGAGCCGAGTGAGAGTCGGTCACCACTGACGTCACCGCTGTGCTCTGCTTTTACTTTACGGCCGGCACTCACAGTCAGTGCGGGAAGCGGACGGCGGGGGACGTGTGACAGACAGCAGAAGGTGAATATGTACTGTTTGTTTTTTTTACTTTTACAATGGTAACCAGGGTAAATATTGGGTTACTAAGCGCGGCCCTGCGCTTAGTAACCCGATATTTACCCTGGTTACCTTTGTAAAACATTGCTGGCATCGTTGCTTTTGGTGTCAAACACGACGATACACGCAGATCTGACGACCAAATAAAGTTCTGAACTTTCAGCAACGACCAGCGATATCACAGCAGGATCCTGATCGCTGCTGCGTGTCAAACACAACGATATCGCTATCCAGGACGCTGCAACGTCACGGATCGCTATCGTTATCGTTGCAAAGTCGTTTAGTGTGAAGGTACCCTTAGTGTGAAGGTACCTATACTCTGACACAAGAGGGAACGGCCGTCGTTAGTAAGATTGTGGCCAAGATTACATTTCACCAAGTAGAAGGTCAGCGTAAAACTTACTATTAATTAAGACTAGTTGATATTTTGTTTTATAGCTTGATGATTTAACTACTGTATTATTCTTTTTAATAACTTGAAAAAGGACAAAAGCCTGAGCTATTTGGAGCAAAATACGGCCTCCCCCATCTTTGTCTTAATTCTGGCCCAAGATATGCTAAAAAGATGTAAAGTCATACAAGCTCAAAATTCAGGATTTTTCAAAACTTTAGAAATGTAGAAAACATTAACTAATCAAGATAAAAAAATGTAAAATTATTATTTTTAATTCACGATAGTAGCGCTTAAAAAACAACAAAGAAAAAAATATTTTAAGATGTCAGGAAAAATAAAATATTCTGATTTGGTGCCCCATTTATATCGGGGACAGTCATCTTAGGACACAGTGCAGTTTTTGTCAACTTTCCTCCCAATGTCCACAACTGACAAGTATTCAGATTTTTTTTTTTTTTTTTTTTTTTTTCAAGGAACGAGGTAGAAATCGTTTAGACGGGCTCCTTGTAACAATAAATAATCTGTTGAGTTAAGGGTTCTCCATGGGACTGAAGGTTTACAAGCTGACACACTGCCAAGGAGATTGGCAGCTAATTTCATAGTGTTTTCAGCAGCCCTGCACTGTGCAGTAACACGGCATTAACGCGAGGACGGCCCATGGGAAACGGCAGAAGAGAGAGAAGTTTTCGTTTTCTCTCAAAGACAAAGTGCAAAAACTCATATATCATATATAGCCCAGATATGGAAGTATTGTTTAGGAGACTACACATCGTACATGTATGTATTAGAATATGTATGCGTGGATATATAGAGGTCTATAATCACTGATCAGTAATGGGGACCCGTTGATTGACAGGGGCACGACAAGTATTTTGTGCCCACTTGCTCCGGCAATAGAGAAAATACCCTTTGAAGTTCCAGCCGGGGCCAGAGACGGGACTTGCCCACAGCCAATAAATGTGATTGACAGGTTGACAGACAAGTCTAGTCTCTGGTTATGGTCCCCGGCTGGAACTTCAGCATTTAGTTTCTCTGAAGTGTTGGAGTGTTTTTGAAAAAAAATATACCTGGGTTCAATTGTGCAGTCAGGCTCTGACTCCTGGTGGCTGCATTTCTTTTTAAAGAGGTTGTCCACTTCTAGGACAACCCCATTTCAATCTGAATGTTTTCCTCCTTTGTAATAAAGCCACATATGCTCAACTCAAGTGCCAGCGCCAATCCAGTGGTGTCAGCACTCACATTCCCGCGACACATGTGAGGTTGTGTCACGTAATCTCTACGTCCAATCAGCGCTGGTGTCACTGTCAACATCTTCAGACGTATCAGTAATCAAGAGCAATAGTGAGAGCAGCCGCGGCTCTGACTTCCTTTGGATTACGTATTCATCTAAAGGCAAGGACAGTGATGTCAGCGCTGATTGAGCGCAGGGCTCGTGACATAACCTCATGTGAGTCAGGGGAACACGAGTGCCGACATTGCTGGAACAGTGCCGGGCCAGCAGGTGAGTATAAGGGTTTTTATTTTAACTGGGGCAACCATACATATTGAGAAGGGGTTGTCCTAGTAGTTTTTTACTATATATATCAATACTAATTTTTATGGTTTCCTCAGTGTGGGTGTGGCCGGCGGGATTGTCTGGGGGGCGTGACTCACGTGATTGGAGGTGTGACTCACGTGATTGTCTGGGGCTTGGCTCATGAGATTCTCGGGTGTGTGACTCACAATATTTCCTGGCCGTGGCTCACTTTATTATCTGGGGCGTGGCACGCGGGATTCTCGGGTGCGTGGCTCACGATATTTCCTGGGCGTGGCTCACAGGACTCTCTGGGCGTGGCTCACAGGACTCTCTGGGCGTGGCTCATGGGATTCTCTGGGGTCATGTTTATAGCCTTAACATTTGGGCACTGCCCCCTTATAACGACAATAAAAATTTAAACTAAACAAAAAAAGACCATATTCATAGTATGACAGATTTAATTAAAAAAAAAAATTAAAATAAAACTGAATATTCAGGAAAGCGGTGGGAATCGAACAAAGGCCAAAACTGGCCACTTCTGACTCGGTTACCGGTCCTCTTTAATTGTCTTGCAGTGTGGCCTCCATCATGGATATGAGGATTTTTTTCCCAGCACGTCCCATAGATGCTCTATCTACCTTGATATTTGTTGTGTTCCCCAGCAATTTTTGCAGTATAACAAGGGGCTATATCCTGTTGATGAGTGTACGGTCAGTAGGGTTACCTCTGCCATGAAGCACGTTTGCCTCTTTTCACATAGTGCATCCTGGTGGCATCTCTTCCCCCAGGCAAGCTGTGCAGATACACATGATGAAAAGGAATTCATGGCTGGTCAGATCAGGTCGCCATCTTCTAGCTGTGACCCTCCTGTATCACAGGGGTGCTGTCTGCTCTGCGGGTGTGCGGCCCCATATACATACCTCTGCATGGCGGACACCTTCAGAGACCCTCTCAGCCCATCACAAGCGTACAATGGTAAGGCATTTTATCAGGCAGCGTGTTACACAATTGCACTATTTGTTGGTATACTTTCCAGTTTTTAATTTCAGGAGCAGTTGCCCTTTAAGAGACGTGTAATGTGCCGCTGCATTACTTAGGGTTTAACCCTCACATTAAAGCGGCATCTCCTTTGTGTCGGCCATGGTCCGCGGAGTCCATAACTGAGCCGGTGATGGAGTGATGTCTCACAAGCCTTGTAGACGATGGTGAAGATTCATAAGTGCTCCGCAGACAGGAGCCGCGTATTTGTCAGAGTTACCCAAGTGCACGGTCTGGTAATGCCTCAGCGGTGCACCCGTCTCCTGGGGCCGGGGGGGATGATCTATTTTCATGTGTTGGTTTTTATATGGAACATAAGTTATCCAGAGCCAACAATGTGTTACCTTCATCCAAAACTTCTTGTTTTCTTCTGGCCACTATTCAGTACAGTAGAGCATTGCCTTATAAATACCTGCATGGTTTATACAATGAAAAATCCTCACGTGTGCTTTTTATACGATGCGGCTTCCCACAGTTCTATACAGCGTAGATCATCCAGTGTCTCCTGATTCATAAACATGCTGAAAAACGAGAATGGACAGCACCTACAAAAATCATACATTGATCTAATGACTCCAGGCAAAAATCTATAGAACTGACCATGAGGGCCTTAGATTAACATTCTGATCATTGTGATGATTCACGAACATAATGTTAACGCTACCCGGACTGTTGCACAGTGCAGTGGGCTTTAACTAAGCAGATTTACCGGCTATTCATAGTGGCTGCACCTATGGACATTTTTAAAGGGGGTGTCCGGGATTATGATATAGATGACCTATGTGTGGGATAAGTCATCAATATCAGATGACTTTGTGTCTGACACCCGGTATCCTCACCAGCTGGCTGTTTTCTGCTCCGTCAGCTCGATGCAGACAGTGAATGGAGCCGAACCTGCCCGGCTCCCATCACTGCTGCGGCAAATACTTAAAAGGAATCTGTCAGTAGGTTTTTTGCAATGTACTCCTGAGGACAGCATGAGGTAGGGGCTGAGACACTGATTTCAGGGATGTGTCCCTTTTTGGGCTGTGTGCTGTTCTTTCCATACAATGAATGTTTTATCACCAACTTATCACTGCAGAGCACGTGAGCCCAGTCCGACAATGCTCCCTGCTCTGATCTGTCATATAGGGCGACCAAAGTCTCTACAAATGTGATGTGGTCCCTAAAAAAGTGATTTTGTATCTATTGGTTGGAAAGTGAGAAATTGCGGATCAACTTTTAACCCTTATAACTTCCTAACAAAAAAAAAAAGTTTTAAAAATTGTGCTGATGTAAAATGTTATTTATTAACTTTTTAATGGCATAAAAGTTTAAAAAAGTGGTCAGAATTGTAAAATTTGGCTTGGTCAGGAAGGTGAAAATAGGCTTGTAGGGTCAAGGGGTTAATGGGAATCTGTCAGGGGGATCACCCCTTCTTAGCCGTCTACATGGGCATGTAGGTCACATAAAGCTGAATAAAATGATACCTTGATATCTGCGATCAGATGTTTTATTTAAGAGAAATCCACGTTTTTCAGATATGTAAATGAGCTGTTCCAGGCTATGGGCCGGACATAGATCACCCTTTAAGATGATTTCCCAGCCAATTTTTGGGGGTCTGCTCTTTTTCTATGCAGCGGGCCACTACATGGGACATGTATTATTACATGCACCTATACCTATAAATGGGCAAACATAAAGCATGGACAGGATGGATCATTTAGAGGATGATGCTGACTGTAGAGGGGTCCTGAGGATGTCTAGCAGTGTATATGTAAATGGGTGGTCCAGATGAGATGACCCCCTTCAGCGTTTTGCATTGTTTTTAGGGCTTGCTTTTGGGTCTGCAGCTGTTTTTACTGCAGCGGATGCAATGTGCTCTCTTATTCTTACATGATTGCAAGTTTGTGGCTTTCACTGCACACATGTACTGACCCTGGAATACATGGCAGTGCAACCAGCGCCATCTAGAGCCTGTTACAGTGAAGTGCACCTAGAAATCACCAGTAAATGTCAGTGAGCCGCCTCCTATCAGGTTATTAAAAAGATAATTGTTTCTCTAATTTATATCTATTGCTCAGAAAGCTGGGTTACAGCCACCATTGTCACCCAGCTTTTCCTGAGCCTAGTTACGTCGCAGGGCATGCCTTATAGGTTTATTTAACTAGGAAGATTGGAAGTTGGGAGAGAACCCTCCTCTTTTGTCATCCAGCTTTCCAAATCGAAGTCAATGGCAGGTCTGCCTAGCATTTCATCCTACCTGTTATGTAGCTGTTTCATAACTAAGTTGATTTGCCAGTCAGGTTCTGGGGAAAGATGGGAGACGATCCCTGGCACATACCTATCTTTTATGGAAACTTACTGAAAAAGAAATGGCAGAATTAATAAGTGCATGTTCACACTTTGACACCGTTTTGTGTTTATGTCAGCAGTACACTGAGATTTGACCTTTAATATTCTTTAAATTTTGCCAATATTACTAAAAATATTGAATTTTGAATATTGAATGGTTTCAGGGTGCCCGCACACAATGCGGCAAACAAGAATGTCATGCAAAATTGCCCTTGGTTTTAGTGCAGATTGGTGCAGGATTTTGACCTCATCGTGTTTGCACACCTGTTATGTTCAGGGTTTTCCCATGGCGAATCAGACACTTACCGTATTTAGTAGAGGACCTTCCCAAAAATCCAGGTCTGACGCTTTTGCATTGAATATGCCAACTTTTCCTTGCAGAATGTGCGAAAAGCGTGAACATTCTCATTCTTTTCTGCAACACTGATAAAAATAAAAAATTTAAAAAAACTGCTCAGGTTCTTCCCAGAGCCTCTAAGGGGAAAATGATTTTGAGATGAAAAGTATCGTAAATGTGGGTGCAAACTTCAAAAGAACGGGAGCCCAGGTCTCCAAGGAGTAGAGTAATCCAGAGATGGCGGTGCTCCCGGATATCCAGATGATTACAGATCAAAGTTGTGGATTTTTTTTCATCCTCAGTTCCATCACAAAGGGAGATGAAAACACGGGTCACATCTTCTAGCGTCTTGGAAGGAAAAAAAATAGGATGACGCAAAGCTCGAAAATTTTAGAGCCCCGTAGTGTTTAAGGAGCGAGCGCTTCATAAGGCAGCAAGCGTGCGAACACCAGAAAACTTACAGATAAGTTTGTGAGCAGGAATAAGTGACCTCACCCACACGGAAGATATAATGAGTACAAATGGAAATGCGAATTCCCACTTGTGTTTTCCCAGCAGCTTGTAAACTAGCGAGATCCGAGGCAAGGTCTAGGCCGGGGGATCAAGCCTTGAAAAATGCCCTATAAATAGTGCGGCTAATCACGCGGAGTAGACTACGTGGATTAATTTGGGCATAACATTCGTCATAATTGAATGGGGCGAGGAGGGGGCCGCCTGATGAAGTGTTAACCTTTTCTCCCTGTTTAAGCTGAGAGCGTCGTCTTTGGAAAGGCCACAACCACTGTAAAGAAGTGAAGGAAGCAATACTATTAAGCTGTATGGCACCATAATGTGTTGTCGACGTTCCCCTGGCTGCAAAGTTAATCAGTTGACTGGATTTAGCGCGCCTCATTTCTTTTAATGGCTGTTGCTTTGCTGATCCATCTTACCCAACTTTTTTTTTTTTACTAATTCTTTTTTTGTTTTTTTTACTCTCAACTTTTTAAAGGACAACAGAATTCCAAAAGTTATATTTTACTATAAGTAGCTCTTGCAAATGTAAAACTTTGTGCAGTTTGTAGGTTTCCTCTGTCCCCCGCTGATCCCGAACGCTGCGCTCAGTTGCACTTAACACACGGACTGATGTTAATGTGTTAGCTCACATGAGCGTTTTTCCACATCGACCGGTGATTTGCGTGAAAAGAAATCACAGCATTCTCTAGTCTCATTCATTTTTCGGATAACGCTCATCTGAAACTTTTCAGTGGTTGCAGTCCGGACAACATCCATATGGCTTTTGTTTTTTAATGCATCCATGGCTATTATTAAATACACAGGAAACAGTTTTCGGTCTTGTATGATTTTATAATTATTGATATATAAAAATGGAGTCATACACATGTCAAAAGTGAACCTACAGATGGCACATGGGTGATTAAACGGATGCAAAATGTCTCGTTTATTTTTTATACGGCCATATGAACTTAGCCCAACGGTGTTTTCCCCTCTTTTGGGTATGCCACCAGAGTCTGACCCCTGTGACACTTACCACGGTGACACGGTTCTTGCATTTTTCCCTATCTAGTTGTCTCCCAAAATTCACAGTGATAAGTAAGTTGTTTTTTTTATCTAAGTCACAGGGCAAAATTATCCATAGAAGTCCATGGATCTGTGAAAATCACGGACAGCACACACACGGCATCACGCTGTAGTCCATGTGCAGTCCATGATTAATATTCCAGTGGGTTTGAAAATATTTTCAATTCATTTATTTTTTCATACCTGAAATCACTGATGGTAAAAACTAACAAACAATCCAAAAATCCAAAGCTTCGGGCAATCTCCTTCAAAAAGCACTAAGATGTCACGTTTTGGCCACACAGGGCATTTATCAAGCCATACAAGAGGATTGATAAAGGCCCTATGTGGCCAAAACGTCAGTGTTTTTGTTTTTTTGTGTGTACACTGGTATCGATAAAACGTTTTTGAAGGAGATTACCCGGTTCCCTGGATTGTCTGATTGTTTGCAGTTTTTGCAGCCTCTTGGAGGGTTACTCCAAGTCTGCACTGGTCACACAGTGGTGCACGGGATATACCTTGTATACAGGTAAAACTTGGCACACGGACTAAACTCTAATGAAAATCGGATCCAAAACACTGATGAATATCGGCCCTTGTTGTTATCTAGGAGAAATTTACAGACGTCTGACTGTGGCCTAAATCCGTACAGATTTGAGCCACTGAATATAAACGAGAATGTCCGCCAGCAGAGGCCATACTTTTTTTTTTTTTTCATAGACGTATTAGGGCTTCTTTCATTAGAACCATTTTGACCTGATAGGCACATATCTACAGCAAATCATAAGACCTCTGTGGGGTCTCATGACAACTCATCGTCACCCATCGATCATGTCACGGGGTGCCAATTGGCTGACAGGGGCAGCCCATTTCACTCATATCAAACACCTTATACTTTGAAGTTGATATGGACTGCAGCATCTGAGGGCTTAGCGTTCTCTCTTCTTTAGACTGTCGCAGTGTTGCTGTGCATCAGCCTCGTGGGTGCACTGGTCAGTACCCCAAACCTCCGAACAATGGATACATTAGTCACCGTTCCAAATTGAGTACTGTTTATTAAGGGGTTAAAAAAAACACACCTTTATCCCGAGTAAGGACTAATCTGTATAAAATAGGGCTTACAGAGGTCATAGCAAGGAATTCTATTCATCAAGCATGATTTGTAGGAGAAATGCCCTCAGATTAGCACAAAGTCACGTGTCACCTGTGTGTGATGGAAAATGGCTGTTCTAGGATGAGGTCCTTGCAGTGACAGGTCGTGCTGATGGCTTTCTGGTACCGAGCATGAAATATTCTTAGAGGTTTCCTGACCGGTGACTAATATAGATGATGTCTTTATGGGATATAACACTCCAAATGTGTAAGGGGCTGCGGAACGGCCTGAGACATCTCCCACCTTGGGTTTGCAGCCAGGGTGGTCTTTTTGTAGTTACCAGTTGTCCGGTAAGGCTGTGTGCACACGATGCGGATTTACTGCGGATCAGTATAGTGATTTACAGTAAAATGCAAATCAATGTAAAAAAAAAAAAGCTGTGCACATGGTGCGGAAATATCAGTGCAGAATTGCTGTGGATTTCAAAGAAGTGCATGTCACTTCTTTTGTGCGGATCTGCAGCATTTCTGCACCCCTCCATGATAAAAATCCGCAGTGGCAAAAACCGCACAAAATCCGCATAAAAACCGCAGCAAATCCGCGGCTGCGGATTTTGTGCTGAAAATTCTGCACCTCTTTTCTTACTTACCGTACATAGCCTAATTGTTCTCACCCCTCTTGATACATGTTGGTGTCCGGCTCCGCTCGCTGCTATGTGTGCTTATATCCAGTGTTATCTCTGCTGTTCCTACTGATCTTTGAATATATTTATTTCCCCTCATTTTCCCTCTTTTTCTCCCTTCTCAGGGGACTATTAGTGTTGGCATAGATGCCACAGAGCTGTTTGATCGCTATGATGAAGATTTTGAAGACTTGCCAGGAAGTGGCTTTCCCCAGATTGAAATTAACCGTATGCACATCTCGCAGTCTATTGAGGTACGCACAGCTAATGTCTCTTCATATAAAAATATATCTGAATTTGCAAGGCATAGCAGCCCCACGAAGCACCTAATTGAAGCTGAAGTTTTATTCTTCTTTTTCTGGTCTCATCTTTATTTGTGATGAAGATTTAATTATTAGTTTAGCCAGCGCTTCATCTATTTATTTATTTTTATTTGTTATGCATTGCTTATACAGCGCTGTCATATTCCGCAGCACTTTACAGTCATTATTATCACTGTCCTCATTGGGGATCACAATCTAGATTCCCTATCAGTATGTCTGGAGCGTGGGCAGAAACCTGGAAACCCATGCAAACACGGGGAGAACATACAAACTCCTAGCAGATATTGTCGTTGATGGGATTTGAACCCAGGACCCCAGTGCTGCAAGTCTGCAGTGCTAACCACTGAGCCACCGTACTGCGATTTTGTGAGATTGCATCGGTGATAAAGCAATATGTGCAGGAAAAGTCATAGGCACAAAGACCATTATATACCCAGTTTAGAAAAGACCAGCCCCCCACTCCCATAAATCACTATACTATGATTAAAGGGATGGTGAAATGGGGTATCCTGGCTTTATAGAAGGGGGCTGCCCATCCAGGATTTTCACCGGAAACCAAAAAGTGTCTCTCCATGCATTACTCCTACAAACCATGGAAGATCAACAAACTGGCACTGTTGCAAGTATATACCACTGGAGTACGGTTTAAAGAGAACACCAGACATGGTGGTGTTCAACTGTCTTCATAAATTACGAGAATAGAAGAAAAATGAGTGACACTCACCACCGGCACTTTATTTTATGTATTACTTTATGCACATATAGGAATGTAAAGTGAGGACACACAGACTGGGCTACATCTGTTTCGCATCTAATTACGCTTCATCACGCCCTGAGTCCTTTTTCACCAGATGCAGCTTAACTAGATGCGAAACAGCTGTAGTCCAGTCTGTGTGTCTTTGCTCTGCATTACCATGGAATAAGAAGGTACAAAATAATGCACCGGTGGTGAGTTCCACTCATTTTTCTTCTATTCTCACAAACTTTCTAATACTGTACTTGGTCTCCCCTTTGGTGGAGCTGCAAGGAAATCGAACACTTATTTTTCTGCTCTCCTAGAGATTAAGGCTAGAGATAGTTAGGTCTATATATATTTGGACAGAGACAACATTTTTCTAATTTTGGTTATAGACATTACCACAATGAATTTTAAACAAAACAATTCAGATGCAGTTGAAGTTCAGACTTTCAGCTTTCATTTGAGGGTATCCACATTAAAATTGGATGAAGGGTTTAGGAGTTTCAGCTCCTTAACATGTGCCACCCTGTTTTTAAAGGGACCAAAAGTAATTGGACAATATATTTACTTTTATTTAGGGTTAGGGTTAGAACTAGGGTTAGAGTTAGGGGGTTAGGGTTTTAGGGCTAGGGTAAGGCTGCGGATTTTTCCGCAGCGGATTTGATAAATCCGCAGTGCATAACCGCTGCGGATTTATCGCGGTTTTTCTGCGGATTTCACTGCGGTTTTACAACTGCGGTTTTCTATAGGAGCAGAAAGAAGTGACATGCTTCGGAATGTAAACTGCTGCATTTTCGCGCAGTTTTTTCCGCAGCATGTGCATAGCGTTTTTTGTTTCCCATAGGTTTACATTGAACTGTAAACTCATGGGAAACTGCTGCGGACCTGCAGCTGCCACCGTGTGCAGCGTGTGCACATACCCTCAGAATTAGGCTATGTGCGTGCACACGGTACGGATTTGGCTGCAGATCTGCAGCGGATTGGCCGCTGCGGATTCATAGCAGTTTTCCATCAGGTTTACAGTACCATGTAAACCTATGGAAAACCAAATCCGCTGTGCCCATGGTGCGGAAAATACAGCGCGGACACGCTGCACTGTATTTTCCGCAGCATGTCAATTCTTTGTGCGGATTCCGCAGCGTTTTACACCTGTTCCTCAATAGGAATCCGCAGGTGAAATCCGCACAAAAAACACTGGAAATCCGCGGTAAATCCGCAGGTAAAACACAGTGCCTTTTACCTGCGGATTTTTCAAAAATGGTGTGGAAAAATCTCTCACGAATCCGCAACCTGGGCACATAGCCTTAAGGCTAGGGTTGGAAATAGGGTTAAGATTAGGCTTGTGGTTAGGGTTATGGTTAGGGTAAGGGGTGTGTTGGGGTTAGAGTTGTGGTTAGGGTTGGGATTAGGGTTAGGGGTGTGTTGGGGTTAGGGTTGTGGTTAGGGGTGTGTTGAGGTTAGGGTTGGGATTAGGGTTTTGGCTAGAGTTGGGATTAGGGTTAGGGGTGTGTTGGGGTTAGTGTTGGAGTTAGAATTGAGGGGTTTCCACTGTTTAGGCACATCAGGGGTCTCCAAACGCAACATGGCGCCACCATTGATTCCAGCCAACCTTGCGTTCAAAAAGTCAAATGGTGCTCCCTCCCTTCCGAACCCCGACGTGTGCCCAAACAGTGGTTTACCCCCACATATGGAGTACCAGCATACTCAAGACAAACTGGGCAACAACAATTGGGGTCCAATTTCTCCTGTTACCCTTGTGAAAATAAAAAATTGCTTGCTAAAACATAATTTTTGAGGAAAGAAAAATGATTTTTTATTTTCATGGCTCTGCGTTGTAAACTTCTGTGAAGCACTTGGGGGTTTAAAGTGCTCACCACATATCTAGCTAAGTTCCTTGGGGGTCTAGTTTCCAAAATGGGGTCACTTGTGGGGGTTTTCTACTGTTTAGGCACATCAGGGGCTCTGCAAACATAACATGATGCCCGCAGACCATTCCATCAAAGTCTGCATTCCAAAATGTCACTCCTTTCCTTCCGAGCCCCGACATGTGCCCAAACAGTGGTTCCCCCCCACATATGGGGTATCAGCGTACTCAGGACAAACTGGACAACAACTTTTGGGATCCAATTTCTCCTGTTACTCTTGTGAAAAAAAAAAATTGCGGGCTAAAAAATAATTTTTGAGGAAAGAAAAATGATTTTTTATTTTCACGGCTCTGCGTTATAAACTTCTGTGAAGCACTTGGGGGTTTAAAGTGGTCACCGCATATCTAGATTAGTTCCACAGGAGATCTAGTTTCCAAAATGGGGTCACATGTGGGGGAGCTCCAATGTTTAGGCACACAGGGGCTCTCCAAACGCGACATGGTGTCCTCTAACGATTGGAGCTAATTTTTCATTCAAAAAGTCAAATGGCACTCCTTCCCTTCCGAGCCCTGCCGTGTGCCCAAACAGTGGTTTTACCCCCACATGTGAGGTATCAGTGTACTCAGGAGAAATTGCCCAATAAATTTTAGGATCCATTTTATCCTGTTGCTCATGTGCAAATGAACAAATGGAGGCTAAAAGAAATTTTTTGTGAAAAAAAAGTAGTTTTTCATTTTTATGGATCAATTTGTGAAGCACCTGGGGGTTCAAAGTGCTCACTATGCATCTAGATAAGCTCCTTGGGGGGTCTAGTTTCCAAAATGGGTTCACTTGTGGGGGAGCTCCAATGTTTAGGCACACAGGGGCTCTCCAAACGCGACATGGTGTCCTCTAACGATTGGAGCTAATTTTTCATTCAAAAAGTCAAATGGCACTCCTTCCCTTCCGAGCCCTGCCGTGTGCCCAAACAGTGGTTTTACCCCCACATGTGAGGTATCAGTGTACTCAGGAGAAATTGCCCAATAAATTTTAGGATCCATTTTATCCTGTTGCTCATGTGCAAATGAACAAATGGAGGCTAAAAGAAATTGTTTGTGAAAAAAAAGTAGTTTTTCATTTTTATGGATCAATTTGTGAAGCACCTGGGGGTTCAAAGTGCTCACTATGCATCTAGATAAGCTCCTTGGGGGGGTCTAGTTTCCAAAATGGGTTCACTTGTGGGGGAGCTCCAATGTTTAGGCACACAGGGGCTCTCCAAACGCGACATGGTGTCCGCTAAAGATTGGAGCCAATTTTTCATTGAAAAAGTCAAATGGCGCTCCTTCCCTTCCGAGCCCTGTTGTGCGCCCAAACAGTGGTTCCCCCCACATATGGGGTATCGGCGTACTCAGGACAAATTGTACAATAACTTTTGGGGTCCAGTTTCTCTTTTTACCCTTGGGAAAACAAAAAAATTGTTGCTAAAATATCATTTTTGTGACTAAAAAGTTAAATGTTCATTTTTTCCTTCCATGTTGCTTCTGCTGCTGTGAAGCACCTGATGGGTTAATAAACTTCTTGAATGTGGTTTTGAGCACCTTGAGGGGTGCAGTTTTTAGAATGGTGTCACTTTTGTGTATTTTCAGCCATATAGACTCCTCAAACTGACTTCAAATGTGAGGTGGTCCCTAAAAAAAATGGTTTTGTAAAGAACCAAAGAAAGAAAGCACTGGTGAACTCATCAATGCAAAAAGACCTGAGCGCCCACTGAAGACAACAGTGGTGGATGATCGCAGAATAATCTCTATGGTGAAGAGAAACCCCTTGACAACAGCCAACCAAGTGAACAACACTCTCCAGGAGGTCGGCGTATCAATATCCAAATCTACCATAAAGAGAAGACTGCATGAAAGTAAATACAGAGGGTTCACTGCACGGTGCAAGCCACTCATAAGCATCAAGAATAAAAAGGCTAGACTGGACTTTGCTAAAAAACATCTAAAAAGGCCAGCACAGTTCTGGAAGAACATTTTTTGGACAGATGAAACCAAGATCAACCTCTACCAGAATGATGGAAAGAGAAAAGTATGGCGAAGGCGTGGTACAGCTCATGATCCAAAGCATACCACATCATCTGTAAAACATGGCGGAGGCAGTGTGATGGCTTGGGCATGCATGGCTGCCAGTGGCACTGGGTCACTAGTGTTTATTGATGATGTGACACAGGACAGAAGCAGCCGAAGGTATTCAGAGACATACTGTATGCTCAGATCCAGCCAAATGCAGCCAAACTGATTGGTCATTTCATACTACAGATGGACAATGACCCAAAACATAAGCCAAAGCAACCCAGGAGTTTATTAAAGCAAAGAAGTGGAATATTCTTGAATGGCCAAGTCAGTCACCTGATCTCAACCCAGTTGAGCATGCATGTCACTTGTTAAAGACTAAACTTCAGACAGAAAGGCCCACAAACAAACAGCAACTGAAAACCACCGCAGGGAAGGCCTGGCAGAGCATCAAAAAGGAGGAAACACAGCGCCTGGTGATGTCCATGAGTTCAAGACTTCAGGCAGTCTTTGCCAACAAAGGGTTTTCAACCAAGTACTAAAAATGAACATTTTATTTAAAATTATTGAATCTGTCCAATTACTTTTGGTCCCCTTAAAAACAGGGTGGCACATGTTAAGGAGCTCAAACTCCTAAACCCTTCATCCAATTTTAATGTGGATACCCTCAAATGAAAGCTGAAAGTCTGAACTTCAACTGCATCTGAATTGTTTTGAATTATAAATTCATTGTGGTAATATCTATAACCAAAATTAGAAAAATGTTGTCTCTGTCCAAATATATATGGACCTAACTGTACACAGCGAATTTGGCCACTGCATAGGTCAAACACTCATATCACTGTATGACGGTGCTACTTTGCAGCATAGTATAAGTGAATGTGGTCGCGTTGTTCAAATTCCCTGCAGCGTCAACACCGCAATGGTCTGTATGAATAAGGCTGGGGCCACATGGGGAGTTTGGATGCGACCAAAATTCACTAGATGTCGCTGCTACATCGCAATGTGAATAAGGTCACATTGCAAATCCTGGGGTGCTGCATCCTCTCTCCACAAACTCTTACAAGCAGAAGGTATTATTATTTATTATTATAGCGCCATTTATTCCATGGCGCTTTACATGTGAGGAGGGGTATACATAATGAAAACAGGTACAATAATCTTAAACAATACAGCTCACGACTGGTACAGGAGGAGAGGGGACCCTGCCCGCGAGGGCTTACAGTCCACAAGGGATGGGTGAGGATACCGTAGGCAAGGGTAGAGCTGGTCGTGCAGCAGTTTGGTGGATCGGTGGTTACTGCAGGTTGTAGGCTTGTCGGAAGATGTAGGTCTTCAGATTCTTTTTGAAGGTTTCGATGGTAGGTGAGAGTCTGATGTGTTGTGGTAGAGAGTTCCAGAATATGGAGATGCGCGAGAGAAATCTTGTATGCGATTATGAGAAGAGGAGATAAGAGGGGAGTAGAGAAGGAGATCTTGTGAGGATCGGAGGTTGCGTGTAGGTAAGTACCGGGAGACGAGGTCACAGATGTATGGAGGAGACAGGTTGTGGATGGCTTTGTATGTCATGGTTAGGCTTTTGTACTGGGGTCTTTGGGTAATGGGGAGCCAGTGAAGGGATTGACAGAGGGGAAAGACCGGGGAATAGAGGGGGGACGGGTGGATTAGTCGGGCAGCAGAGTTTAGAATAGATTGGAGGGGTGCGAGAGTGTTAGAGCGGAGGCAACAGAGCAGGAGGTTACAGTAGTCGAGGCGGGAGCTGATGAGGGCATGGACTGGACTAGGGTTTTTGCAGATTGTTGGTTAGGAATGTACGGATCCATGAAATATTTTTGAGTTGAAGGCGGCAGGAAGTGGAAAGGGCTTTGGGTTTGAAGGAGAGATCAGTGTCAAGGATTACTCCGAGACAGCGAGCTTGTGGGACTGGGGAGAGTGGACAGCCGTTTACTGTAATGAATAGGTATAATTTGATCCCTCACTGTAGACAAATATGTAGACATATTTGAGTCATTTTTGAGACTGAAGACACTGCAGGACAGAGCAAATCAGGCCAGAGTTCTGTTCGGAAACTGCTTGATGAATCAGGCCCCAAATGTTTTTCATATATATCATCCAGAACATATTTCATATCCAGGTTTCCAGGCAATAAACCTTGTCACCCAGGGCCTTGCCCCATAATCTAATGGGTGCAAACGTAAAATAATAAATATTATTGTGATTTTTTATTTTTCTTCTGACAAATTTATCAGCACTTTGTTCTCTCACTACCAGGCTCCACTGACAGCCACAGATACGGCCATTCTCTCCGGGAGCCTCTCCACTCAAAATGGTAACGGGGGAGGATCAATAAACTTAGCTTTGAGACGAGTGACCTCGGCCAAGGGATGGGGAGAGGTAAGCACCGTGGAAAATAAACACTGAAGATCTCTACATCCGCCCGAGCGAACAAACAAGAAAACGCACACACAGCACATTATGAATATAAATTGCCAAACAGGACGGAAAGGTAGTTTGCAAACTGGTGTTTATATAATTATGGCTGTCTACCATCCTGTCAGACACGGAGGTTTTATACATCGCTGCCTCTGTGTGAAGGACAAAACTAATGGGATCTTCTTCCAGCGCACAGCCGCTCGTGCTGTACAACAAGCCCTGTATCTATGTAGGTGATTAAGGGGGTATCCATTATTACCTAGACCCCCGACGCTATTAGTTAGTAACTTCTGCGGAAGGCGTAATATGCTAAACCTGCCTGAGAGGAATCATCTGATCGGGGAAATCACATCCACAAAAGCAAAGAGCTTCACATGGCTGCAGCCTTATAGCTTGTGTATCTCTGTGCTGGCCCTCTATATACCGTCAGCTGGAGGAACATGTATTGTCTTGTAACTTGTATATCTCTGTGCTGGCCCTCTATATACCGTCAGCTGGAGGAACATATATTGTCTTGCAGCTTGTGTATCTTTGTGCTGGCCCTCTATATACCGTCAGCTGGAGGAACATATATTGTCTTGTAGCTTGTGTATCCCTGCGCCGGCCCTCTATATACCGTCAGCTGGAGGAACATATATTGTCTTGTAGCTTGTGTATTTCTGTGCTGGCCCTCTATATACCGTCAGCTGAAGGAACATATATGGTCTTGTAGCTTTTGTATCTCTGTGCTGGCCCTCTATATACCGTCAGCTGAAGGAACATATATGGTCTTGTAGCTTGTGTATCCCTGTGCTGGCCCTCTATATACCGTCAGCTGAAGGAACATATATGGTCTTGTAGCTTGTGTATCCCTGCGCCGACCCTCTATATACTGTCAGCTGGAGGAACATATATTGTCTTGTAGCTTGTGTATCTCTGTGCTGGCCCTCCATATACTGTCAGCTGGAGGAACATATATTGTCTTGTAGCTTGTGTATCCCTGCGCCGGCCCTCTATATACCATCAGCTGGAGGAATATATATTGTCTTGTAGCTTGTGTATCTCTGTGCTAGCCCTCTGTATACTGTCAGCTGGAGGAACATACATTGTCTGGTAGCTTGTGTATCCCTGCGCCGGCCCTCTATTTAGCGTCAGCTGGAGGAAGATATATTGTCTTGTAGCTTGTGTATCCCTGTGCTAGCCCTCTGTATACTGTCAGCTGGAGGAACATACATTGTCTGGTAGCTTGTGTATCCCTGCGCCGGCCCTCTATTTAGCGTCAGCTGGAGGAAGATATATTGTCTTGTAGCTTGTGTATCTCTGTGCTAGCCCTCTATATACTGTCAGCTGGAGGAACATATATTGTCTTGTAGCTTGTGTATCTCTGTGCTAGCCCTCTGTATACTGTCAGCTGGAGGAACATATATTGTCTTGTAGCTTGTGTATCTCTGTGCTGGCCCTCTATATACCGTCAGCTGGAGGAACATATATTGTCTTGTACCTTGTGTATCTCTGTGCTGGCCCTCTGTATACTGTCAGCTGGAGGAACATACAGCTGTGGCAAAAATTACGAGACCCCTGCAAAAATTTTCAGTTTGTCCGATTTTTCTCTTTATAGGTATATTTTTGAGTAAAATGTAAATTGTTCTTTTATTCTATAAACCACTGACAACATGTCTCCTAAGTTCCAAGCAATAAATTTTGTATTTATTTTCTGAAAATGAGAAATGGTCAAAATAACAAAAAAAGCATTGCTTTCAGACCTCAAATAATGCAAAGAAAACAAGTTCATAATCATTTAGGAACAACAATACTAGTGTTTTAACTCAGGAAGCATTCAGAAATCAATATTTTGTGGAATAACCATGATTTTTAATCACAAGTTTCATGCGTCTTGGCATGCTTTCCACCAGTCTTTCACACTGCTTTTGGGTGACCTTATGCCACACCTGTTACAAAAAATGTAAGCAATTCTTCTTTGTTTGATGGCTTGATCACCGATCCTCCACCGAATTTCACAGTGGGTGTAAGACACTGTGGCTTGTACGCCTCTCCAAGTCTCCATCTAACAATTAGATGACCAGGTGATGATCTGGGGATGCTTCACCAAGGCTGGAATTGGGCAGGCTAATCTTTGCGAAGGACATATGAATCAAGCAGCAAACAAGGTTATCCTGGAAAAACAGTTGATTCCTTCTGCTCAGGCAATGTTCCCCAAATCTGAGGACTGTTTTTTTCCAGCAGGACAATGCGCCATGCCACACAGCTAGGTCAAGGTGTGGATGAAGGACCACCACATCAAATCCCTGCCATGGCCAGCCGAATCTCCAGTCCTGAACCCCATTGAAAACTTCTGGAATGTAATCAAGAGGAAGATGGATAGTCACAAGCCATCAAACAAAGAAGAACTGCTTAAATTTTTTGCGCCAGGAGTGGCATAAAGTCACCCAAAAGCAGTGTGAAAGACTGGTGGAAAGCATGCCAAGACGCATGAAAGCTGTGATTAAAAATCATGGTTATTCCACAAAATATTGATTTCTGAACTCTTCCTGAGTTAAAACATCAGTATTGTTGTTTCTAAAAGATTATGAACTTGTTTTCTTTGGATTATTTGAGGTCTGAAAGCAATGCATTTTTTAAAAATATGTTGACCATTTTTCGTTGTCAGAAAAAAAAATAATTTATTGCTTGGAACTTTGGAGACATGTTGTCAGAAGTTTAAAGAATAAAAGAACAATTTACATTTCACTCAAAAATATACCTATAAAGAGGAAAATCAGACAAACTGAACATTTTGCAGTGGTCTCTTAATTTTTGCCAGAGCTGTGCGTGTGTGTGTGTGTGTGTGTGTGTGTGTGTGTGTGTGTGTGTGTGTGTGTGTGTGTGTGTGTATATATAATATACACACACAGATTTCTGCTCAGTGTGTTTTCCCTACCATATTCCCTGGATATGATAACCCATGACCCTTCATATAAATAGCTGATTTCCAGCTTTTATGTAGCAGGTATAAGTGTTGTTTCTGGAGAATGCATTTGCAGCTAATTGCACAGACTCTATGTAGCCAAAGGCAAACTTGCATACAAATTCTGTACTGAAATAACAATCCATACAGCCGTCCTCCCTCCTTCCACAACAACTGAATTTGTGAATGGCATAAGAGGCGCACAAATGTTGGGACTGTAGTTAAAGGGACACTTGACTTAAAGGTAACCTGATATGTCCAGAAACACTAAGGCCGGAGACACACTGGTGCGAGATACGGCCGAGTCTCGCTGGTTAAAAGCAAGCTGTGGCACCGGCACTCCGGAGCGGAGCGTGCAGCTGCATAGCAATACATGGAGCCGCACGCTCCGCTCCGGAGTGCCGGTGCCACAGCTTGCTTTTAACCAGCGAGACTCGGCCGTATCTCGCACCAGTGTGTCTCCGGCCTTATTGCCCGCAGATATAGGGTGTAACAGGCTAAGGCTAGGTTCACACAACCAATGTCTCCACAGCTGTGAAAATTGGTTCTATTATTCTGATCAGACTTTCTTCAGAGTGGCGTCAGTTTTTATCCAACGTGGAGAGAAAAGATTATCTCCACCGTCTCCATTCAGTCAGTCCGTGAATATTGGACCGCACTTAGAAGTCGTCCGAGTGCAGTCCGGTATTTTATTATTATTTTTTCATGGACCCATAGACTTGCATTGTTCCAACATCGGATCAAATTGGGACACGTCTCCAATTTTTTTTCCCACTGACCACTCGGTCTGAGAATAACAACGTGCTCAGCACTATAGAATATCATAAGCTCGAGGGCTATCCTTTCCGGGGAGTGACTGTATAGTGAGCCGTGACGTAATCGCTCCCATGCACCTCCCTCATAACTTGTAGAGAGTGGTTACAGGGTGATTAAAACTTGATTATTTTTTTACCTGTAGCTGCACTTGCAGTAAATCGGCCGCCTGCAGGTTTACCATATATCTGCACATAAATGGGGTTTCTGGTCATGTCAGGTTAATTTTTAAATATTACCATTAATTACAACAATATATTGTAAAAAAAAATAAATAAATAAATAAAATTCGGCAAGCAGCTATTATTTATCTCCCCACCAGTGCTATTGAATGTATGCAAAGCGATAATTTAAAGGGGAGAGGGTTGGTTTAGTTTTTGCCTGGAAGAAGACTTGCAGCTGAATCCTCTAACTGCAGATAAAACAAACCGGCCCCTTTTAGCCAAGCCCTGCCGATTCCCAAGCGTAAGATGGATGGGACCGATAGGAGGGAGTACATTTCGAGACGGTTTCTGGAGCTTAGAGAAAGTCTTGGCGCCTGACAAATGGGTGTTCTCCTTCCGAGTGTTTCTCGTTCATCTCAAGGTTTAGTGTCCCTTTAAGTGTTCCCAGCTCTGTCTGTAATTTTTAGCGAGTATATAAATACTGCATCTTTAACAAGCGTTCGGTACTGCTGAGACTGAAGAATGTCAGATTAACATTGAAAAGCCGATGTGAAAGTCACCCACAGTATAGAAAATGAGACCGCTCCAACTTCAAAGGCTGCGCTCAAGCAGAACTGCTGACATGGTTTAACATGAGACTCTGGAGAGCAGTCTGGAGCCACCTGTGAGACCTAAAATACAGTGGAGTGTAACCAAATGGAAATGCAAAAAAGCAGCGATTCATCCAAAGACCCTTAATTAGATTCCGAGAGGAGAAGAGTCAGTTATCAGACTGCCGGGTCTTCTCCAGAGAGACCTCTCTCCTTTTATTCCAGAGCGCCGGGCCCAGCAGAGAAGTGAAGACTCCGCTGCCAAATCAAGAGATGAGATTGAATAAGATACACCAGCTATAATTTAGGGGTTGAATGGGGCGGTGGCCGAGGGGCCAGAACATTTCCATCTAGGATGAAACAAAGACATTTAACTGATTACGTTATTCAGGAGCTGCAATCTTCCAAATCTGGAGGGGGGGCTGCATAGAGGATGAGGAGACAGATGAGTAGGATGGACCAGATTCTAAGAAAAGTTTAGAAAAGGAAAAACAGGGAAAAGTTTGGTAAGTGAGGTGATAGGCCTGTCTAAAGAGATGTGTTTTAAAAGCTCTCTTAAAAATGTGAGAGCTCTGTATTAATCAGATCGTTTGGGGTAGTTCATTCCAGAAAGCTGGCGCAGCATGAGATAAGTCTTGGAGACGGAAATGGGAGGTTCGGGTTATTTAGGATGTTATTCTGGCATCAGTTGCAGAATGGAGGGCATGTGTAGGTGATACAGAGATGAGGAAAGAGATATAGGGTGATGCAGAACTGTGGAGAGCTTTGTGGGTGAGAGAGATAAGTTTGTAATGTACTCTGTAGTGAATGGGTAACCAGTGTAATGACTGGCACAAGGTGGAGGCATCAGTGAAGTGGCTGGACGGAAAAACAAACTTGGCTGCCATTCAAGACAGATTGAAGAGGAGAAAGTTTCGTAAGAGGGAAACCAATCAGTAGAGAGTTACAGTAGTCCAGATCAGAATGAATAAGAGCTACAGTAAGTGTTTTTTTTAATTTTCAAAGTTGAGAAAAGGTCAGACTCTAGAGATGTTTTTAAGATGCAGGTTGGTCATTAAAGAAGCACTCAGTTGAAAATTTTTATCCTGTTAATATATTGCTGTCATCATATTATATAGCACTGTGCATTTACAATTGCTCATTTTGCCTTTCTACCCAGATAATTCTTCTCTTTACTGTGCTCTATGTAGATGCATTTTGATTATCAGTGTATTAGATATTCAATATCCTACATCCATGATACGATAGATCGGATGGTCTGTGACAGCTCGACTCTTCCATGGAGGCGATGAAGCAGTTTTTCTCCTCTTCATGGCATTGTACACGGCACTCAGTGGATAATGTGTATGAAATGCAGAAAGCGGCAGTCCTGCATCTGTACTCAGGCTGGGATCTCGTGACATATCACATCGTCCTTGGGATGTCATTGCCCGGTCATAGGCCTAAAAAAACCGAGATCAGCACTGAATGTGACAGATGTCACAATCCCTTGACCATTTTTCCCTTTAGCTGGTGGATGCAGTGTCAGATACAATCACGTGGAAAAACTATAGATCTACCATTAACCATTATATGTGTGCACATGGAGAAGTAGAATTGCAGAAAGGTAATATAAGACAATCCTTTCCAGTATATAGAAGATGAGGGCAAACATGGTTTTAAAATGACTAAAACCAGGGAATCCAAACTATGGGGAAAGAAAAGCATAATGTCTTGTTACAATGTATAGTAACTAAAAACCTATGCACAACTCAAAAATGGAACAACTTTGCAAATGTTTTTGATTAAAAAAGAATTCCTACAGCACCTCTGAAAATGTGTGTGTCCATGGTAACAGACTACAGACCCTGCGTTGTCACATTCCCTTTTTCATCTATCCTCTAATTTCTGCTAGCCAAATTAATTTATGACCGCAAAAAGTAAGAGATATAAGAAAATATGGCCGCGGTGCGACTACACCGAGTTTGCGGAGTTTTGAGACTTACTTTAGGCTTTTCATCCCTCATATCTGTAAAGGGCATTTTTACATGAAGGATTTTTTTTTCCTGTTTTTGCACTTTGAGCTGCCACAGATCCGCATACTGATTATCTAGATTTCACAGGGTTAATCCTTGTATAATGCCTGTTGCTGAATCCGATGTGGTACGTGACTTGTCACTTATTGAAGCAGTCGTCAATGCCACGGTGGAAAAATCCAGGGCTGTGGAGTCGGAGTCGGTGTCATTGAAGTTGAGGAGTCGGTGGTTTGGCTTACCGACTCCACAGCCCTGGAAAAATCTGCCACTGTGTGAATAGGGACCCTGATTTTGCCTTGAGGTGGTTTGTAGGCAGCTTTCATGATATGACGTGGACATATGTCAAATTCTGGACATACGGTAACCTAAGGAGCGGCGGTTCGGTACTGCGGAGCTGTAGGCACTCGGTGAGCTGACACCTGGTGCCTTGTGTAACGCAGCATTTGGTGGAGCGTGTTTTCTGTGGGTTGTCAGCCTTCACTTAAAGGGAATGTCTCAGCAAGTTTTGCTATGTAATCTGAGAGCAGCATGATGTAAGGGCAGAGACTCTGATTCCAGCAATGTGTCACTTACTGGGTTCTGTGTTGTTGTTTCAATAAAACAAGTGTTTTCTCAGCAGGAGATTATCACTACAGGACTAGGTGTCTCCTACCTCCTAGTCAACTGCTCTGTTTATCCCTGCCTCAACCACTGAGTGGCATCTTTCTGTCAATGTAAAGTATACAATCAGAGGTGTGGGCGGGGTTATAAAGGGCTCAGCATTCCGAGCTCTGCTAGATCTGCAGCAGAGAAATTGTATCAAAATGACAATAAAGTGACACATCACTGGAGTCATGGTCTCTGTCCCTACTTAATGCTGCTTTCAGATGAGATAGCAAAAACCTGGTGACAGATTCCCTTTAAATGGGGCAAAGTTGCAATACCAAACATAACCTGTAGACAAGAGTGTCACTGTTTCTGTGGGAAGGCAAAATGTTTTTGTAATATCATACAGTCTCTTGAAGACCTAACTTTCCCTGATAATGAGGCGAGTAACGTATTGTTTATCCTTGGTGTTTGTGAAGGTATGTATATTTTATGAAAACTATTTAAATACATATGCAAAGAAAACTAAAAAAAAAAAAATCAGGTGTGTTGGCGGCTCCAGCGTAATGAATGTGCATGTATCAGCATATTATAGAGAGGTGGTTATATGTCTGCTTTTGTGGATGGCTGCTGCTCACCTTTGTCAGTCTCCCAAGTGTATGTCTCTGCACGTGAATATGCAAAGTAGAAAATAAATAAAAGTTGGAATTTTACTGAATACAGCTCAAGATCCCAGAGATTTAATAAATATATATATATATATACACACTAAACTACGGTGTATGTGTGTATATATATATATATATATATATATATATATAGTTTAGTGTGTGAAGAAGGGGGAGATGGTTCTACTTATAATACTGCAACCCAATTAATAAATTGCACACATTTTATAACGATGCAGTTCTGTTGTGTGTAATGATTTTAGCACAGACCAGGACTTTGTGTCCAAACATATGTATTATCTGTCCTTAAGAAGAGGTATGGTATTTCGAAACACGTAGACAAAATAAAAATCTGTTACCAGCAGCGCAGAATTTTCCACTTTTTTCTTTCCACATATTACTGCTTGGTCTTTGGACCAGTGGAACTGCTGCAGCTGGGGATTACATGCTCATTTACATGTTGTGTGAACATATTGTCAGAATAGCATAAACTTTAATTATTTTATTTATTTTAACCGGATAAGACCCTATAGCGCTTTTCTTTCTTTCTTAGTTTTACATCATACATATAGAGAGAGAGAGAGAGGGAGGCAGTACTATCTGTGCCTATACTATTTACCAAATAATTTGCTGAGAGAGTACAGCTTGTGCCTACATTTTTACAAGTAGAGGCAGAGAACCAGCATAATCTGTTCCTAAATAATTTACAAAGATAGGAAGGCAGTACTAGCTGTGCCTTTTTTAATTAACAAGTATCTGTGCCTAAATCATATGCTGGAAGAGACAGTACTATCTGTAGCTAAATCATTTAGCGAGAGAGTTCCGCCTAAATAATCACTGTGCCTAAATAATTTGCAAGGAGAGACAGGAAGGAAGTACTATCTGTGCCTATCTAATTTACAAATCGAGGCAATAGGGTGCCTAAATTATTTGCTGACAGAGCAAGGCAGTACTATCTATGCCTAAATCATTTACAATTGGTGACCGATAATTAGTGTTTTCTGGGTCTAAATAATTTACAGAGAGCGAAGTAATATTATCTGTGCCTATGTAATTTGCAAATAAAGATAGAGATAGTAGGATGTATGTCTAATCATGTACAGGGGGACACAGGGAGTTGGTGAGCTCTGTGCATAAATCATTTACCAAAAGACTCCGGTAATATTATGTGTCCCTGTATGATTTACAGAAAGAAACAAGGAGACAGTACTATCTGTGCATAAATTATTTAGAGGGAGAAGCCGTGAAGCAGTACTATCTGTTGCTATATCCTTTAGAGGGCGAAGCAGGAAACAGCGCCACCTGTGTTTACATAATTTACAAGCAGAGACCGTGAAGCAGTACTATCTGTACCTGCATTATTTATAGAGAGACAGGACGGCTGGGCTGTTTGTTACCGAAATCGTTTCTAAACAAAACATATTCTGATTTCTGTGGCAAGTTATTCACCACACTATGTGCAAAAAGAAAAGCACAGATGGTGGTCACTCCACCCCAACACTGCGGCTGCACGCTCATTGTAAACGCATGGAAACAGAAAACGGAACTCGGAAAGAATACACCCTAGAACGCCGGACATTTGTCTGTAGATTGTACTCATTCACTTTCCTCTTTCTTTTCAGCTAGAGTTAGGAGCTGGTGACCTCCAGGGGCCTCTTTTTGGACTTAAGATATTTCGAAATCTCACACCAAAATGGTAATTTTATGGAAGTATTGTTTTTTGCGTTTTTTTTTCCTAGCTGTGCCAACTCTATTAGTTATTAAAAAAAAAAAAAATTATAGAGCTCGAATGAAAGATACATGCAAATCAGAGTGGAAGTACAATGGGGTGTGTCAGTGCCCTTGAAAGACTAAGTGCATTGACACGCCCCCATTGCATTTCCTGCCAGTTTTGCATATGACTTCTACACAAGATTTCTCATGATGGGAGCGTAGGATCTGTGCATAAAAGGTATCATTTTTATTGGGAGACTAGAACCTTTACAGGCATACCACTAATTCCTGTGTTAATAGGTTCCATTTAGGCTGATTTTTACATTTAATCATTAACAAAGCAACCGGAGAGGGCGTTCGGAGGCCAATTGTCCGGTTTACGGCTATCTTCCTGCTTCTTTATAGGAGCCAGTCCTATGTACAGTAAATTTCCAGCTCCCCTGCAGAATTTATCTCTTGACGATGAAATCTTTATTGTCTTTAATCCATAACTCTGATGTGCCCAATAATGCCTCCCCCCTCCCCCGCTCGGGGCGGCGAAACACATTCCCTTTGTCATCTGTGCTAAACAGCAGCTTTAAAATCCATAATTAGGGTCCTCTGGGCAGGAAAGTAAGGTCACACCTTCACAGCCGAAATGATTCGCACTAGATTAATTTTTAAGGCAGTTTGCGTTTTTCAGCGAGAGGTAATTTATTTCCCATCCTGAATAAGGATATGACCCCCATAAACAGTGTCAATGTGAGACTTTGTTATTTAGGTCACTGTTTGTTTAACATCAGCATTATTCGTGTTGGATCTAGTTCTGCAGCTGCGAATGTAGGACGCCGCTGTCATAAAGATCTTTGTCAGTTGTTACGTAGTACCTCCCTGCTGCCAGTAGAGGGCGTAGTGGCCGCTGGAAGGACTGAAAGTCTTCTATAGAGTATCTCAGCAGCACAGTCCTATAAGATGTAGCAGATCTCAGTTTGCTTGACAGCGAGCAGAATTGTCATGTGACTGCGTTGTAAGACACGATCATGGTGTGAGGGCTGGAGAGCTGTCTCCTTCAGGATCCCGATGTGTTATATTACAGTTTACATACTGATTACACACAGATCACACCTATTATATTGCTACATCTGTAGTCACTGCACCCCCACAGCCCAGCTACATTTGTCCTAACATTAATCGCTCATATTTTTCTTCTCTTCCAGTTTCTTTACTACAAGTTGCGTTTTGCAGTTTTCCTCCCAAGGAGTCAGGCCTGGCCTTACTACGATGGTGGCGCGCCATTTAGATAAGAACACAATGGGTTACATCCAGTGGCGCTGGGGCATCCAGTCAGCAATGAACACTAGTATTGTCCGAGACACAAAGACCAGCCACTTTACTATGGCCTTCCAGGTGAGGATGAGACAAAGAGGGTGCATGTCTGTGGGGTTTCAAGATGTGGGCTGTCTTGTGCCTGCTCACCTCATTCCTCAGCTGACTGTTGCCTGCTTTTACCTTTTTTTTTTTTTTTTTTTTTTTAAGCTGACTGGTTCCTGCTCTACTCCTTTTTGAGATGACTGTTTTTTACTTTCCCCTTTTTTGAGCTGATTATTGCCTGATCTCCCCATCTCAACGTACGTTCCCCGTCTGATCTGGCTGGTGTCTGCCCATCCCGCCTGATCTAGCTGGTGCCTGCTCATCCTGCCTGATCTAGCTGGTGCCTCCCTATTCCGCTTGTTCTCGCTGGTGCCTGCCTATCCCGCCTGATGTGGCTGGTGCCTGCCTATCCTGCCTGATCTGGCTGGTGCCTGCCTATCCCACCTGATCTGGCTGGTGCCTGCCTATCCCACCTGATCTGGCTGGTGCCTGCCTATCCCGCCTGATCTAGCTGGCGCCTGTTCTCCCCTCTCCTGAGCTGACTGTTGCCTGCTTATCCCACCTGATGTGGCAGGATTCTGCCCATTCCGCTTATCTTGCTCGTGTCTGCACATTCCACCTGATCTTGCTGGTGTCTGCCCATTCTGCCGGATCTTGCTGGTGCCTGTACTCCCCTCACCTTAGCTGACTGTTGCCTACCCATCCCCCCTGATCATGCTGGTGCCTGTCCTCGTCTTTCCTGAGCTGACTGTTGCCTGCCCATCTGCCTGATTTAGTTAGTGCCTGATCTTGCTGGTGCCTGTCCTCCCCTCTCCTGAGCTGACTGTTGCCTGCCCATCCTGCCTTATTTAGTTGGTGTCTGCCCATCCTGACTTATCTGGCTGGCACCTGCCCATTCCGCCTTATCTGGCTGGCGCCTGCCCGTCCTGCCTTATCTGGCTGGTGCCTTCCCATCCTGCATTATCTGGCTATCACCTGCCCATCCCGCCTTATCTGGCTGGCGCCTGTCCTTCTCTCTCCTGAGCTGACTGTTACCTGACCATCCTGACAGATCTAGCTGGTGCTGGCACTCCCCTCTCCTGAGTTTTCTGGTGCCCTCCCCTCCCCTGTGTTTTCTGGTGCCCTCCCCTCCCCTGTGTTTTCTGGTGCCCTCCCCTCCCCTGTGTTTTCTGGTGCCCTCCCCTCCCCTGTGTTTTCTGGTGCCCTCCCCTCTCCTGAGTTTTCCGGTGCCCTCCCCATTCCTGAGTATTCTGCTGCCCTCCCCATTCCTGAGTATTCTGCTGCCCCCCCACTCCTGAGCTGGCTGGTGCTGGCCCTCTCCTCTCCTGAGTATTCTGGTGCCCTCTCCACTCCTGAGTTTTCTTTGTGCACTCCCCTCTCCTGAGTATTCTGGTGCCCTCCCCTCTCCTGAGTATTCTGGTGCCCTCCCCTCTCCTGAGTATTCTGGTGCCCTCCCCTCTCCTGAGTATTCTGGTGCCCTCCCCACTCCTGAGTTTTCTTTGTGCACTCCCCTCTCCTGAGTATTCTGGTGCCCTCCCCTCTCCTGAGCTGGCTGGTGTTGGCCCTCCCCTCTCCTGAGTTTTTTGGTGCCCTCCCCACTCCTGAGCTGGCTGGTGCTGGCCCTCCCCTCTCCTGAGTATTCTGGTGCCCTCCCTGTTGTGAATTCTGCTTTTGGGCTCCGGTGGTTGTAGGTGGTAATGCAGTTGTCCCTGAGTTGCAGTCCTGGTCAGGTGTATCTGCTGATTGCAGTTCTGACTGGGGTATTTAGGCGTGCAGGATTCATTAGTCCTTGCCAGTTGTCTATGGTTGTTGGGAGGTTTTGGTCCTGGTTTGGTTCCTTCTGCCTTCTGCCAAATCAGCAAAGATAAGTGTCTGGTTTTGTTTCTGTGGCACACATGCTGTATGCTTAATAATTCTGTGCTATTCAGTGTTTTTTTTTTTGTCCAGCTTAGATTGTGTCAGTATTTTCTCAGTCTTGTTGGATTCTCTGGAGTGGCAGATATACATTCCATGTCTTTAGTTAGATTGTGAACTTTTTGTATTATCTGCTGTGGATATTTTTGGAAGGGTTTTAATACTGACCGCTTAGTTTCTGTCCTATCTTTCTCTATTTAGCTAGAGTGGCCTCTTTTGCTGAATCCTGTTTTCTGCCTGCGTGTGTCTTTCCTCTCCTACTCACAGTCAATATTCGTGGGGGGCTGCCTATCCTTTGGGGTTCTGCTCTGAGGCAAGGTAGTATTCCTATTTCCATCTATAGGGGTATTTAGTCCTCCAGCTGTGTCGAGGTGTCTAGGGTTTGTTAGGCACACCCCACGGCTACTTCTAGTTGCGGTGTTAGTTCAGGTTTTGCGGTCAGTACAGTTTCCACCTACTCTGAGAAAGTTCATGCGGCTCCAAAGTCACCGGATCATAACAGTACAACTGGCCCACTATGAGTTAAATGCATCTCAGAAGAAGGGAAGAAAGGTGTTGAGTCATTTTTTTTTTTTCTGCAGTTTGCTTTGCCTTTTCTTCCCTCTTTTTCTCTGGGTGGCTAAGGAGTCTTGTGTTAGCATGGATGTTCAGGAATTAGCTTCTCGTGTAGACCAGCTTGCTGCTAGGGTACAGGGAATTTCTGATTATATTGTTCAGACTCCTGTTTTAGAGCCGAAGATTCCTACTCCTGATTTGTTTTTTGGTGACAGGTCCAAATTTTTGAGTTTTAAAAACAACTGTAGACTGTTTTTTGCTTTGAGACCTCGATCCTCTGGTGATTCTATTCAGCAGGTTAAAATCGTCATTTCCCTGCTGCGTGGTGATCCACAGGATTGGGCATTTTCCCTGGAATCTGGGAATCCGGCTTTGCTTAATGTAGATTCCTTTTTTCAGGCTTTAGGACTATTATATGATGAACCTAATTCTGTGGATCAAGCGGAGAAGACCTTATTGGCCCTATCTCGGGGTCATGAGGCGGCAGAATTGTAAGAAATTTAGAAAATGGTCTGTGTTGACTAAATAGAATGATGATGCTTTGGCTGCAATTTTCAGAAAGGGTCTTTCTGAATCCGTTAAAGATGTTATGGTGGGGGTTTCCCACGCCCGTCGGTCTGAGTGATTCTATGTCTTTGGCCATTCAGATTGATCGGCGCTTGCGGGAGCGCAGAACTGTGCGCGCTGTGGCGTTGTCCTCAGAGCAGAGTCCTGAGCCAATGCAGTGTGATAGGATTCTGTCTAGGACAGAACGACAAGGACTCAGACGTCAGAATAGGGTTGTGTTATTATTGTGGCGACGCTTCTCATGTCATTTCAGTCTGCCCTAAACGGACTAAGAGGATCGCTAGTTCATTTACCATCAGTACTGTACAACCTAAATTTCTGTTATCGGTGTCCCTGATCTGCTCATTGTCATCATTTTCTGTCTTGGCGTTTGTGGATTCAGGCGCCGCTTTGAATTTAATGGACCTTGAGTTTGCCAGGCGTTGTGGTTTCCCCTTGCAGCCCTTGCAGAACCTTATTCCTTTAAGGGGCATTGATGCTACACCTTTGGCTAAAAATAAGCCCCAGTTTTGGACACAGGTGACCATGCGCATGGCGCCAGCCCATCAGGAAGATTGTCGATTTCTGGTATTGCATAATTTACATGATGCTATCGTGTTGGGTTTTCCGTGGTTGCAGGTACATAATCCTGTGTTGGATTGGAAGTCTATGTCTGTGAGTAGTTGGGGTTGTAAGGGGGTTCATAATGATGTTCCTTTAATGTCCATCTCCTCTTCTTCCTCTTCCGAAATTTCAGAGTTTTTGTCTGATTTTCAGGATGTATTCGATGAGCCCAAGTCCAGTTCTCTTCCACCGCACAGGGACTGTGATTGTGCTATTGATTTGATTCCAGGCTGTAAGTTTCCTAAGGGCCGACTCTTCAACCTGTCTGTGCCTGAACATACCGCCATGCGGAGTTATGTTAAGGAGTCTTTGGAGAAAGGGCATATTCGGCCATCTTCTTCACCGATGGGAGCGGGATTTTTTTTGTTGCTAAGAAGGATGGCTCCTTGAGACCCTGTATTGATTATCGCCTCTTGAATAAGATCACGGTCAAGTTTCAATACCCTTTACCTTTGCTTTCTGATTTGTTTGCTAGGATTAAGGGGGCTAGTTGGTTTACGAAGATTGACCTTCGGGGGGCGTAAAATCTTGTTCATATTAAGCAGGGTGATGAATGGAAAACTGCGTTCAATACGCCCGAAGGCCATTTTGAATACCTTATGATGCCGTTCGGGCTCACTAATGCTCGATCTGTTTTTCAATCTTTCATGCATGATATCTTCCGGACTTATATTGATAAATTCTTGATTGTATATTTGGACGATATTTTGATTTTTTTCTGATGATTGAGAGTCTCATGTGGAACAGGTCAGGATGGTATTTCAGATCCTTCGTGACAATGCTTTGTTTGTGAAGGGGTCTAAGTGTCTCTTTGGGGTGCAGAAGGTTTCTTTTTTGGGTTTTATTTTTTCTCCTTCATCTATTGAGATGGATCCGGTTAAGGTTCAGGCCATTCATGATTGGATTCAACCCACGTCCGTAAAGAGCCTTCAGAAATTTTTGGGTTTTGCAAATTTTTATCGCCGTTTCATTGCTAACTTTTCCAGCGTGGTTAAACCCTTGACCGATTTGACGAAAAAAGGCGCTGATGTGGCGAATTGGTCCTCTGCGGCTGTTTCTGCCTTTCAGGAGCTTAAACGTCGATTTACTTCTGCTCCGGTGTTGCGCCAACCGGATGTTTCCCTTCCGTTTCAGGTTGAGATTGACGCTTCTGAGATTGGCGCAGGGGCCGTTTTGTCCCAGAGCGATCATGTTGGTTCCTTGACGAAACCGTGTGCATTCTTTTCGCGTAAATTTTCACCTGCTGAATGCAATTATGATGTCGGCAATCGGGAGTTGTTGGCTATGAAGTGGGCATTTGAGGAGTGGCGACATTGGCTTGAGGGAGCTAAGCACCGTATTGTGGTCTTGACCTATCATAAGAATTTGATTTACCTCGAGTCTGCCAAGCGGCTGAATCCTAGACAGGCTCGATGGTCCTTGTTTTTTTCCCGTTTTGATTTTGTGGTCTCGTATCTTCCGGGTTCCAAGAATATTAAGGCTGATGCCCTTTCTAGGAGTTTTTTGCCTGATTCTCCTGAGGTCCTTGAACCGGTCGGCATTCTGAAAGAAGGGGTGGTTCTTTCTGCTATTTCCCCTGATTTACGACGGGTTCTTCAGGAATTTCAGGCTGACAGACCTGATCGTTGTCCAGTGGGGAAACTGTTTGTTCCTGACAGATGGACTAGTAGAGTGATTTCTGAGGTTCACTGTTCTGTGTTGGCTGGTCATCCTGGTATTTTTGGTACCAGAGACTTGGTTGGTAGGTCCTTTTGGTGGCCTTCTTTATCACGTGATGTGCGTTCTTTTATGCAGTCCTGTGGGACTTGTGCGCGGGCCAAGCCTTGTTGTTCCCGTGCTAGTGGGTTGCTTTTGCCATTGCCGGTCCCTGAGAGGCCCTGGACGCATATTTCTATGGATTTTATTTCTGATCTTCCGGTTTCCCAGAGGATGTCGGTTATCTGGGTTGTTTGTGACCGGTTTTCTAAGATGGTTCATTTGGTGCCTTTGCCTAAATTGCCTTCCTCTTCAGATTTAGTTTCGTTGTTTTTTCAGCATGTGGTTCGTTTGCATGGTATTCAGGAGAATATTGTGTCCGACAGAGGTTCCCAGTTTGTTTCTAGGTTTTGGCGGGCCTTTTGTGCTAGGCTGGGCATTGATTTATCTTTTTCCTCTGCATTTCATCCTCAGACAAATGGCCAAACCGAGCGAACTAATCAGACCTTGGAGACTTATGTGAGATGCTTTGTGTCTGCTGATCTGGATGATTGGGTGGCCTTCTTGCCATTGGCCGAGTTTGCCCTTAATAATCGGGCTAGTTCGGCTACTTTGGTTTCGCCTTTTTTTTGTAATTTTGGTTTTCATCCTCGTTTTTCTTCTGGGCAGGTTGAGCCTTCTGACTGTCCTGGTGTGGATTCGGTGGTTGACAGGTTGCAGCAGATTTGGGCTCATGTGGTGGACAATTTGGTGTTGTCTCAGGAGGAGACTCAACGTTTTGCTAACCGTCGTCGGTGTGTTGGTTCCCGGCTTCAGGTTGGGGATCTGGTCTGGTTGTCTTCCCGTCATGTTCCTATGAAGGTTTCTTCTCCTAAGTTTAAGCCTCGGTTTATTGGTCCTTATAGGATTTCTGGGATTATTAATCCGGTGTCTTTTCGATTGGCGCTTCTGGCCTCTTTTGCTATCCATAATGTCTTCCATAGATCTTTATTGCGGAAATATGTGGTACCCGTTGTTCCCTCTGTTGATCCTCCGGCCCCTGTGTTGGTTGATGGGGAGTTGGAGTATGTGGTTGAGAAGATTTTGGATTCTCGTTTTTCGAGGCGGAGGCTTCAGTATCTTGTCAAATGGAAGGGTTATGGCCAGGAGGATAATTCTTGGGTTTTTGCCTCTGATGTCCATGCTGCTGATTTGGTTCATGCTTTTCATCTGGCTCATCCTGATCGGCCTGGGGGCTCTGGTGAGGGTTCGGTGACCCCTCCTCAAGGGGGGGTACTGTTGTGAATTCTGCTTTTGGGCTCCCTCCGGTGGTTGTAGGTGGTAATGCAGTTGTCCCTGAGTTGCAGTCCTGGTCAGGTGTATCTGCTGATTGCAGTTCTGACTGGGGTATTTAGGCGTGCAGGATTCATTAGTCCTTGCCAGTTGTCCATGGTTGTTGGGAGGTTTTGGTCCTGGTTTGGTTCCTTCTGCCTTCTGCCAAATCAGCAAAGATAAGTGTCTGGTTTTGTTTCTGTGGCACACATGCTGTATGCTTAATAATTCTGTGCTATTCAGTGTTTTTTTTTTGTCCAGCTTAGATTGTGTCAGTATTTTCTCAGTCTTGTTGGATTCTCTGGAGTGGCAGATATACATTCCATGTCTTTAGTTAGATTGTGGAACTTTTTGTATTATCTGCTGTGGATATTTTTGGAAGGGTTTTAATACTGACCGCTTAGTATTCTGTCCTATCTTTCTCTATTTAGCTAGAGTGGCCTCTTTTGCTGAATCCTGTTTTCTGCCTGTGTGTCTTTCCTCTCCTACTCACAGTCAATAAAATATTCGTGGGGGGCTGCCTATCCTTTGGGGTTCTGCTCTGAGGCAAGGTAATATTCCTATTTCCATCTATAGGGGTATTTAGTCCTCCGGCTGTGTCGAGGTGTCTGGGGTTTGTTAGGCACACCCCACGGCTACTTCTAGTTGCGGTGTTAGTTCAGGTTTTGCGGTCAGTACAGTTTCCACCTACTCCAGAGAAAGTTCATGCGGCTCCAAAGTCACCGGATCATAACACCTCCCCTCTCCTGAGCTGGCTGGTGCTGGCCCTCCCCTCTCCTGAGTTTTTTGGTGTCCTCCCCTCTCCTGAGTATTCTGGTGCCCTCCCCTCTCCTGAGTATTCCGGTGCTCTCCCCACTCCTGAGTATTCCGGTGCCCTCCCCACTCCTGAGCTGGCTGGTGCTGGCCCTCCCCTCTCCTGAGTATTCTGGTGCCCTCCCCACTCCTGAGTATTCTGGTGCCCTCCCCTCTCCTGAGTATTCTGGTGCCCTCCCCTCTCCTGAGTATTCTGGTGCTCTCCCCACTCCTGAGTATTCTGGTGCTCTCCCCACTCCTGAGTTTTCTGGTGCTCTCCCCACTCCTGAGCTGGCTGGTGCTGGCCCTCCCCTCTCCTGAGTATTCTGGTGCCCTCCCCACTCCTGAGTATTCTGGTGCCCTCCCCTCTCCTGAGTATTCTGGTGCCCTCCCCTCTCCTGAGTATTCTGGTGCTCTCCCCACTCCTGAGTATTCTGGTGCTCTCCCCACTCCTGAGTTTCTGGTGCCCTCCCCACTCCTGAGTTTTCTGGTGCCCTACCCTGTCCTGACCCGGCTGGTGCTGCCCTTGCCACCCTTATCTAACCGGCACTGATCTCTCCCTCCCATAGCATCCATCCCTTTGACATAGCACAGCACAGACTGGAGCATTTTAAGTGGCTTAGGACTTGTTTTTGAAGTACTCATTTGATATAAATAAATGTTTTCATTAAATCATAGGAATTGTCTGCTTCTGTACAGCTCTGTAAGTGCGTAAATAAATTTCCTGTGTTAGGATAGCAAGTGCGCCTCCAGAAAATAATTTATAACACAATGCAGCCTGAATTACACAGTAAGTGATGGTTTCCAGCCTGTCGGGACCAGGAGGCTGCAGAATCCCATATATAATGTACACATAGTAGCCAGTAATAGATTGTGTGTGAGCAGCGCACACAATAATCATCAATGCTACGACATGAGTGCCGCGTCTCCGGATATGAGCCGCACACAGGAAATGCCAGAGACTTTTATTCCGCGCTGATTGTCGTCTTTCGGAGCTGGTTCCACTCCACTTAAGTTGTAATGGAGAGACCGGGTATAATTAAAACCCAAATCGCTGTAACCATGATATGAATGTTTTATGCCATTCAATTACACTCTTTAATAAATGTACATTTTATGATGCCTTTTTGGGCTATTTTGGCTGATGCATTACATTCTGCAAAACCCATAAATATGAAAGTGCGCTACAATAAAAAATACTAATGCAGAAGGGGGTGATGTGAGCAAAGAGGATCCCAGCTACAGGCGACAGTGGAAGAACCATCGTCTGCTAAGTGCCGTTCACAGCACTGGCCTATCTCGCACACCCGCCAGCCCATGACGGCAGGCCGCCGCGTATTGCATTAACCAAGGGTCACGGTAAGCAATGCAATTAAACAGCTCGCCTTTCCATTTATAAACACATCCTTAAATATCGCACGCCTGGCATCTGACTAAAGTGATAGTTAATCTCATTCCCAGCTGGCTGGCTCATACGGCTAAAATTTCAATTAAAAAAAAAAAAACAACGTGCAGGGACTTTATAGCTGAAGGAAGGTTTTCTTAGCTTTTTTTCCTCCTTTGAAACCTTTTGATCCATATAATAAAAGATGTCGGGCTGCAGATAACAAAGCAATTAGCAAACGACGCTCTGAATAGGAGAACCTATCCCGAAAGATGGGTCTGTGGGCATCAGCAGAGGAAGGGTGGGTTCACCTTGCACCGCAAATTACACTAAGATGCATGCAGATGGTGTCTTCAAACCCCCTTGGGGGAGCAGAGGTTGAGTATTCGCACCTCCGCTCCATTCATTCTCTGTGAGACTGATGGAAATGGGCGAATGCTGTACTTGGCCATCTGCAGAAGTCTCGTAGAGGATGGATAAAGTGAAGGTGCGCATGTTTGACCTTTGCTCCATTTTTCAGATTTGGTGATGGTCCCAGTGGAATCAGGCGATTACTCCCGATACCATCGATAGGAAGGGAAGGGGTAACTTGGTACAAATCCTTCAAGTATTTTAGAAAGTTGTCACCATCTTAGCTTTGTAAACCTCGAGAAACGTCTTTATTAGCATGAGTGTGTGCAGATGTCTTGTAACCATGTTGGCGCTGTGTTGTATTTCAGCTGGGAATCCCACATTCCTTTATGATGGTCAGCTACCAACACAAATTTGAAGACGAAGAACAGACAAGACTAAAGGGATCTATTAAGTAGGTAGCAAGATCTGATTATTCTGTAGCCATTCAGTGCCTGGAGAGCACACTCAGGCTGCGGATCTTCTAATTCATGTCAAAGATGTCTATGAATATGTTATAAGAATTCACAAATATCTTTGTCTGCCCATGGGTCTCCCATATACCCAAAGAAAGTGCAGGTGCACACGACCATTTTCTCTCAATCTGAGAAAAACGGTCCGATTATGCTGATCAGAGTTTGATCGGAGTGGGATCAGTTTTTCTCAGCAGCGGAGAGGGAAAAAAAATAGGTTCTCCACCTTTTCTATGGAGTCCATGAAAATGGGATGTTATCAGAGTGCGGTCAAATGTTTTCCATGGACCAATAGACTTGCATTGCAAATTTTCATCCGGAACCATTAGACTTACATTGCCGATTTTGATCGGAACCATTAGACTTACATTGCCGATTTTGATCGGAACCATTAGACTTACATTGCTGATTTTGATTAGAACCATTAGACTTGCATTGGCAATTTTGATCTGGAACCAGTAGACTTGCATTGACTTGCAATCTTCTCCGCTAGATTTCTAAAACTTAACATGGACAAAACAGAATTCATCGTCTTTCCCCCATCTCACACGACCTCCCCAACGAACCTATCCATTACAGTAAACGGCTGCCCACTCTCCCCAGTCCCACAAGCTCGCTGCCTCGGGGTAATCCTCGACACTAATCTCTCCTTCAAACCACATATCCAAACCCTTTCCACTTCCTGCCGCCTCCAACTCAAAAATATTTCACGGATCCGTACATTCCTAAACCAAGAATCTGCAAAAACCCTAGTCCATGCTTTCATCATCTCCCGCCTCGACTACTGTAACCTCCTGCTCTGTGGCCTCCCCTGTAACACTCTCGCACCCCTCCAATCTATTCTAAACTCTGCTGCCCGACTAATCCACCTGTCCCCCCGCTATTCCCCGGCCTCTCCCCTCTGTCAATCCCTTCACTGGCTCCCCATTGCCCAGAGACTCCAGTACAAAAGCCTAACCATGACATACAAAGCCATCCACAACTTGTCTCCTCCATACATCTGTGACCTCGTGTCCCGGTACTTTCCTGCACGCAACCTCCGATCCTCACAAGATCTCCTTCTCTACTCCCCTCTTATCTCCTCTTCCCACAATCGCATACAAGATTTCTCTCGTGCATCCCCCCTACTCTGGAACTCTCTACCACAACACATCAGACTCTCACCTACCATCGAAACCTTCAAAAAGAACCTGAAGACCCACCTCTTCCTACAAGCCTACAACCTGCAGTAACCACCGATCGACCAAACCACTGCACGACCAGCTCTATCCTTACCTACTGTATCCTCACCCATCCCTTGTAGATTGTGAGCCCTCGCGGGCAGAGTCCTCTCTCCTCCTGTTCCAGTTGTGACTTGTATTGTTCAAGATTATTGTACTTGTTTTTAAAATGTATACCCCTCCTCACATGTAAAGCGCCATGGAAAAAATGGCGCTATAATAAGAAATAATAATAATAATAATTGACGATTTTGATCCGGAACCAGTAGACTTGCATTGATGATTTTGATCCGGCACTCTGATCAAAATCAGACATGTCTCCATCTTTTTCATCAGACCAATTGGTCCAAGGAAAATATTGGTCATATGCACAGCCCGATGGAATAACATTGATACCGGTGCTATCCGTGAAAATAACGGATAGTTCTCATCCAATGTAAACGGTAATTTGCACTTACCCAAAGTCCGATCTCTTTTGCCAGGTAAAATGACCAGCAGCTGCCAGATCCAGCGACCGAGTGGAGAGATGCTTATCCCACGTTTTGATTCATTTCTTGAGTCCCCACCACTCCCTTTTTTTTTCCCTACTCTATTAATATATTAGCAGTTCAGATGTTTTCTTATAAACCCTATAAGGCCTCATCAGTCGCACCTTTTATTGTAGCTCTTTGATGGCTATTGAGATATATGAGGCTGCCGCTGTAGTTATTGTAGAAGCCTCACAGCCGTAACGTCCGGGGATTAGTCCTTGCTATCAATGTGCGCATTTCATCACCCGGTGTCAGGCCTGTAAAGATGAGAATAGCAGCGTTCTCCTCTTCCACGCTGTATCTGTTCTGACCCCACGTAGCAGTCGATGCACTGACAGTGAATTATGAGCCTATTGCAATCCAATTAGGATTAACCCTGTGGTGCTCTGCTAATAACATTGTGATTATTTTTCTCTCCGCCAATTGATTCATGTGTTGTTTAATCCCTTCAATGTCAGTGGCGTGAGGAGCGAAGTCAAGAGCTTGCCACTCCAGGGACTGAACTTATCGATCGCTCCGACGCCTAACAGGTTCCCAGGGAGTTGGGGCGTTTACTGCGAATCGCTTAGACCAAAAGGCAAAACTGATTAATTGATGGAGGAGGGTTTTTTTCCCTTAATTTTATTCCATAAAAGCAGATATGGCTCTATTAGTAATGCTTGCCTGCTCCCTCAAGAGCACTGCTCTGCAACCCATGGTGCCTCAACTGTTGAGAAACTGCACGTCCCATTTTCAGGATCTGCTGGGAGTTATAGTTGACCATGCGGTTAAGAGCATTGCTCTATAGTGTACCCCTCCCCTCATACACATTAGATGAAAGTTAGACAAACCTGATGGTTTGGGCAGAACCGTCTGATTGTCTGAGGTGTTTGGGAGCCCCCCGATTGTTCCCAGGCAGATGATGGTTGGGGAATTGAGGATCGGACCGTTAAAAGTTCCGTTCCCAAACCTTATGATTTTAGGGGAGATAAGTCCCTTTCCCAGGTGTCTAACATCACCGATCTCCCCAATTCTGAGCACGTGAACTCTGGAACGAGCAAATTTCTTCAGCGTTCTGAGAGGTCGGGAGTGAGAGCTGTGAGAACGAGTGTATCTGACGTGTAAGGTCTAGTCTCTGCTATGTCAATACCGACCCATGAAACGGTATTACCAGTGGCCACAAAACCAGTGACCGCGTCTCCTGTGTTTCAGGGCAGGCTTCTTCGGCACAGTGGTGGAGTACGGCGCAGAGAGGAAGATCTCTAGGCACAGTGTGCTAGGAGCCACAGTGAGCGTTGGAGTGCCACAGGGAGTGTCACTGAAAGTCAAGTAAGTCATCCTCTACTGTCACGTGTCTCACAGAGGGGTCTCTGGCCATGGAATGCACAGCAAGAAGAACATTGTTCCCAATGAAATTGCCTCTGTTTAAACTTTTCTAGGTTTGCAGCAGTTGAGGTGTGTATAATTGTGTTCTGCAGCAGCTGAAGTGCGTATAATTGTGTTCTGCAGCAGCTGAGGTGTGTATTAGTGTGTTCTTCAGCAGCTTTAGGTGTGTATTATGAGATTATGCAGCAGCTGAGGTGTGTATTGTGTTCTGCAGCATCGTAGATGAGTATTCATTTTGTTTTGAGGCAGCTGAGGTGTATATTGTGAGGTTCTGCAGCAGGCGAGGTTTCTATTATTGTGTTCTGCAGCTGCTGAGGTGTGTATTACTATGTTCTGCTGCAGCTGAGGTGTGTATTATGAGGTTATGCAGCAGCTGAGGTGTGTATTAGGCTGTCTTGCAGAAGCTGAGAAATGTATTAGGAATCCTTGAAGCTGCTGAGATTGAGGTTCTGCAGCAGTTGAGGTTTGTTAAGATGATCTGAAGCAGCTGGGGCACAGGACTTTATAATATACATTTCCGCTGTTGAAGAACATGTTTTTCTATGAGAGCAGGAGTCCAACATATAGGTCAGTCAGTGACACAAGTAGGAACTTCATGCAATAGTGATCTGTGACAGACAGCTTCTGCGGGGAGAGATAAGCAACGTCTTTACAGCGCCGCTCTTCTCTTCTATGATTGTCAGGTTCCGACATGCCAAAACTATCAGATGATTGAATGATTACACAAATATTTGCAGAAAATTTCCATTGACATGTACTTTACAGATTTAATGTACTTCTTTCTGTAAAATGTCTTGTTCTGATGCCAATTTTTGTTATACAGGATTTAAAAAGTGTCATTAAATGCAATATTTCTGCTTGTCTGTTGGTACAGTATATGCATGCATCATTTACTGTGTGTTTCATTCTCGGCCACAAGGGGGCACACTGCTGCATTGTAACCAGCGCTGCAGAAATAACTGGTCTGCAAAGAATCTGATAGGACCCCTCTTGTCTGGGAACATTTCTGACTACTTTCCTTTTAAGAAATATCTGCATTTGTGTAAGGAATTGAGAATTTCTTTTATTGATGATTTTATAGGCCGGCCGGCAGCGTCAAATAAATGGTTCCGCCATTTAGGCTGACCAGCAGCTACTTATTAGCTGCGCACCTATTACCAGGATGGGGATAATAGATGTATCAAGTTTTGCTCTCGAGGTCAGATGAGATTCAGCATTGGTTGCAAAGTATAAATTACGGCTTGTTTGGTGGCTCCGAGCCCCGCAGACGGTTTCTATTAATCTGTTCTCGCTCTTCTTTATTCCAGGTTGAATAGAGCCAGTCAGACATATTTCTTCCCCATTCACCTGACAGATCAGCTTCTACCGAGTGCGGTGTTTTACGCCACTGTGGGGCCCCTTATTATCTATGTAGCGATGCATCGGCTTATCATCAAACCTTACCTCAAGGCAGAGAAAGAGAAGTAAGTACCTCGCCATGACTCATCCTATAACTCACCCAGACAGCTCCTCGATGGGCAAGAAAAAACAGATTTGCATTAATACAGAGGGGGGGGCGGTTTCCTATAGCTAAACTGGCCAAAGAAGTTTTCTGAGTTTTTGCTTAGAACTTCTCTCTACGATCTTAAACGTACAAACATGTCCCTGACTCATCCTCTTTTAAGAGTTCTCTCCTGCCATTTGTAGTAATACCTGGGTGGTTGCTATTATTGGGATATTTCCAGCTAAAATATTTCTGGCTTATGGTACCTTCACCTGTTCCACCACATTCACAGAATGAATGAAGAATTTATCCAAACAGGCCCAGCAGTCAAGCCAGTCACCGTCTCAAGAATTGACAACCTCCTGTATTTATAGTTGCAGGACATAGTGGTGATTGTTTAGAATTCTGTTATATTAGATTACTTATTCTTCACTGATCCTGTATTATACAGTGTTTTAAAAAGCCACATGGTAGGCTCTGTTCCTTTGTCACAATGGTGAAGACAAAGGAGCTGTCTGAGGACATCAGGACTTCTATTATTAGCAAACACACGACTTCCAAAGAACATAAGGCCGTCTCCAAAAACCTTATCCCAATTTCAGCAGTGTGCAATGTTATTAAGAAGTTTGCCAAGCATTAAATGGTCAAGAACACCCTTGACGTGGAGGAAAGAGGAAAATTGACAGGAGTTGTCTTCAACGGTTGGTGCGAATGGTGGAAAAAACATCACTTCAAACATCCAAAGACCTGAAGGCCAACCTGGAACAGTCTGCGGTCATGGTTTCAACAAGTACCATACGCCTAACACTAAACCAAGGAGAGCTTTATGGGCGAAGGCCAAGAAAGAAACCATTGCTGAAGAAAATACATAAAAACAAATGACTGATCTTTGACAAAGAGTATCTTGACAAACCACAATCCTTCTGGGAAAATATTCTGTTGATGGATGAAACAAAAATAGAGCTTTTTGGCAATGCAAAGCCACAGTTTGTTTACAGTCGGAATAATGAAGCTTCTAAGGAAAATAACACCCTACCAACAGTTAAACATGGTGGAGGATTCATAATGCTGTGTGGTTCCTTTGCTGCGTCTGGTACTGAAGGGTTTGACCATATCACAGGAATCATAAAATCGGAGAACTATCAAGAGATTATAGAGCGAAATGTCCTACCCAGTGTAAGAAAACTTGGTTTTGAGTTGAAGATCATGGGTCTTCAAGCAAGACAGTAACCCAAAGCAAACATCCAAAAGTACACAGAAATGGTTGAAAAAGAAAAAAATGACTGTTTAAAATGGCCAGCAATGAGTCCTGTCTTCAATCCCATTGAAAATCTTTGGGGTGAGCTGAAATCTTCCATTGGGAAGAAAAACCCTGCAAACCAACAAGAGCTTCAACAAACTGCAAAGTAAGAGTGGGAGAAAATACCAACTAAGGCCGGCGTCACACTGGCGAGTTTTACGGACGTAGGAGCGCAGAAAATACATCCGTAAAATACGCATAACACACGGCACAATGATTCCCTATGTCCCAGCTCCTATCAGCCGTATTTTACTGATCCGTATTATACGGTCCTCTACGGCCGTACAAAATCGCAGCATGCTGCGTTTGTCAGCGTATTGCGCAATTAAATCGCCAATGAAAGTCTATGGGGGCGAGAAAAATACGGATTCCACACGGACCAGCAGTGTGACTTGCGAGAAATACGCAGCGGTGTTAGTGAAAAGCCGGTAATTCAATTGCCGGCTTTTCATTTCTCCTTCACAAACCCGACAGGATATGAGTCATGGTTTACATATAGTAAACCATCTCATATCCCCTTTTTTTTTGCATATTCCACACTACTAATGTTAGTAGTGTGTATGTGCAAAATTTGGGCGCTGTAGCTGCTAAAATAAAGGGTTAAATCGCGGAAAAAATTTGCGTGGGCTCCCGCGCAATTTTCTCCGCCAGAGTGGTAAAGCCAGTGACTGAGGGCAGATATTAATAGCCAGGAGAGGGTCCATGGTTATTGGCCCCCCCCTGGCTACAAACATCTGCCCCCAGCCACCCCAGAAAAGGCACATCTGGAAGATGCGCCTATTCTGGCACTTGGCCACTCTCTTCCCACTCCCTGTAGCGGTGGGATATGGGGTAATGAAGGGTTAATGCCACCTTGCTATTGTAAGGTGACATTAAGCCAGATTAATAATGGAGAGGCGTCAATTATGTCACCTATCCATTATTAACCCCTTCCTGACATCCGACGTACTATCCCGTCGAGGTGGGGTGGGCCCCCATGACCGCCGACGGGATAGTACGTCATAGCCGATCGGCCGCGCTCACGGGGGGAGCGCGGCCGGGTGTCGGCTGCATATCGCAGCTGACATCCGGCACTATGTGCCAGGAGCGGTCACGGACCGCTCCCGGCACATTAACCCCCGGCACACCGCGATCAAACATGATCGCGATGTGCCGGCGGTGCAGGGAAGCATCGCGCAGGGAGGGGGCTCCCTGCGGGCTTCCCTGAGCCCCCCGCAGCAACGCGATGTGATCGCGTTGCTGCGAGGGTCTTACCTCCCTCCCTGCCTGCTCCAGACCCGGATCCAAGATGGCCGCGGATCCGGGTCCTGCAGGGAGGGAGGTGGCTTCACAGACGCCTGCTCAAAGCAGGCACTGTGAAGCAGCCTGCACCTCTCGCAGATCGGTGATCTGTCAGAGTGCTATGCAAACTGACAGATCACCGATCTGTATTGTCCCCCCCTGGGGCAAAGTAAAAAAGTAAAAAAAAAAATTTCCAAATGTGTAAAAAAAAATTAAAAAAAATATTCCAAAATAATGAAAAAAAAAAAAAAAATATTATTCCCATAAATACATTTCTTTATCTAAATAAAAAAAAAAAACAATAAAAGTACACATGTTTAGTATCGCCGCGTCCGTAACGACCCCACCTATAAAACTGCCCCACTAGTTAACCCCTTCAGTAAACACCGTAAGAAAAAAAAAAAAAAACGAGGCAAAAAACAACGCTTTATTACCATACCGCCGAACAAAAAGTGGAATAACACGCGATCAAAAAGACATATATAAATAACCATGGTACCACTGAAAACGTCATCTTGTCCTGCAAAAAACAAGCCGCCACACAGCATCATCAGCAAAAAAATAAAAAAGTTATAGTCCTGAGAATAAAGCGATACCAAAATAATTATTTTTTCTATAAAATAGTTTTTATCGTATAAAAGCGCCAAAACATAAAAAAATGATATAAATGAGATATCGCTGTAATCGTACTGACCCGAAGAATAAAACTGCTTTATCAATTTTACCAAACGCGGAACGGTATAAACGCCTCTCCCAAAAGAAATTCAGGAATTGCTGGTTTTTGGTCATTCTGCCTCACAAAAATCGGAATAAAAAGCGATCAAAAACGGTCACGTGTCCGAAAATGTTACCAATAAAAACGTCAACTCGTCCCGCAAAAAACAAGACCTCACATGACTCTGTGGAGCAAAATGTGGAAAAATTATAGCTCTCAAAATGTGGAGACGCAAAAACTTTTTTGCTATAAAAAGCGTCGCTGGTTTCACACTTGCGTTTTTGTCTGCAGCGTTTTTTGCACAAAAAAACGCATGCGTTTTTTCCCTATATTTAACATTGAAAACGCATGCGTTTTTTTTGTACACGTTTGGTCGCGTTTTCAAACGCATGCGGTTTTTTTCTGCATGCGTTAATTTTCAGAAATACAACCTGCAGTATTTTCTTGCGTTTTTAAGCACATGCGTTTGTTTGCGTTAAAAACGCATGCATTTTTATCGAAAAAAAAACAGAAAACACACTGAAAAGCCACCCACCACCATCATTGTGATAAAGGGATCCAAACCCTAACCCTAACTCTACCCCTAACCTCACCCCTAACCGTTTAATGAACATTTTCTGACAGTCATAGTGCCACGTATTTCAGTGCCACGTATTTCAGTGCCACGTATTTCAGTGCCACGTATTTCAGTGCCACGTATTTCAGTGCCACGTATTTCAGTGCCATGTATTTCAGGGCAACGTATCACATATTTCAGTGCCACGTGTTTCAGTGCCACGTATTTCAGTGCCACGTATCACGTATTTCAGTGCCACATATTTTAGTACCACGTATTTCAGTTGCACGTGTTTCAGTGCCACGTATTTCAGTGCCACGTATTTCAGTGCCACGTATTTCAGTGCCACGTATTTCAGTGCCACGTATCACGTATTTCAGTGCCACGTATTTCAGTGCCACGTATTTCAGTGCCACGTATTTCAGTGCCACGTATTTCAGTGCCACGTATTTAAGTGCCACGTATCACATTTCAGTGCCACGTATTTCAGTGCCACGTATTTCAGTGCCACGTATTTCAGTGCCACGTATCACGTATTTCAGTGCCACGTATTTCAGTGCCACGTGTTTCAGTGCCACGTGTTTCAGTGCCACGTATTTAAGTGCCACGTATCACATTTCAGTGCCACGTATTTCAGTGCCACGTATTTCAGTGCCACGTATTTCAGTGCCACGTATCACGTATTTCAGTGCCACGTATTTCAGTGCCACGTGTTTCAGTGCCACGTGTTTCAGTGCCACGTATTTAAGTGCCACGTATTTCAGTGCCACGTATTTCAGTGCCACGTATTTCAGTGCCACGTATTTCAGTGCCACGTATTTAAGTGCCACGTATTTAAGTGCCACGTATTTAAGTGCCACGTATTTAAGTGCCACGTATTTCAGTGCCACGTATTTCAGTGCCACGTATTTCAGTGCCACGTATTTCAGTGCCACGTATTTCAGTGCCACGTATTTCAGTCACGTTTAGGGTTAGGGGTAGGGGTAGGGTTAGGGCTAGGGTTGGAGGTAAAGTTAGGGTTGGGGCTAAAGTTAGGGTTGGGGCTAAAGTTAAGGTTGGGGCTAAAGTTAGGGTTAGGGTTTGGATTACATTTACGTTTGGATTAGGGTTGGGATTAGAATTATGGGTGTGTCAGGGCTAGGGGTGTGGTTAGGGTTACCGTTGGGATTAGGGTTAGGGGTGTGTTTGGGTTAGGGTTTCAGGTAGAATTGGGGAGTTTCCACTGTCCAGGCACATCAGGGGCTCTCCAAGCGCGACATGGCGTCCAATCTCAATTCCAGCCAATTCTGCGTTGAAAAAGTAAAACAGTGCTCCTTCCCTTCCGAGCTCTCCCGTGCGCCCAAAAAGGGGTTTACCCCAACATATGTGTTATCAGCGTACTCGGGACAAATTGAACAACAACTTCTGGGGTCCAAGCTCTCTTGTTATCCTTAGGAAAATAAAAATTTGGGGGGCTAAAAATCATTTTTGTGGGAAAAAAAAGATGTTTTATTTTCACGGCTCTGCGTTATAAACTGTAGTGAAACACTTGGGGGTTCAAAGTTCTCACAACACATCTAGATAAGTTCCTTGGGAGGTCTAGTTTCCAATATGGGGTCACTTGTGGGGGGTTTGTACTGTTTGGGTACATCAGGGGCTCTGCAAATGCAACGTGACGCCTGCAGACCAATCCATTTAAGGCTGCATTCCAAATGGCGCTCCTTCCCTTCCGAGCTCTGTCATGCACCCAAACAGTGGTTCCCCCCCACATATGGGGTATCAGCGTACTCAGGACAAATTGGACAACAACTTTTGGGGTCCAATTTATCCTGTTACCCTTGTGAAAATACAAAACTGGGGGCTAAAAAATCATTTTTGTGAAAAAAAAAAAGAATTTTTATTTTCACGGATTTGCGCTATAAACTTTAGTGAAACACTTGGGGGTTCAAAGTTCTCAAAACACATCTAGATAAGTTCCTTGGGAGGTCTAGTTTCCAATATGGGGTCACTTGTGGGGGGTTTGTACTGTTTGGGTACATCAGGGGCTCTGCAAATGCAACGTGACGGCTGCTGACCAATCCATTTAAGTCTGCATTCCAAATGGCGCTCCTTCCCTTCCGAGCTCTGTCATGCGCCCAAACAGTGGTTCCCCCCCACATATGGGGTATCAGCGTACTCAGGACAAATTGGAAAACAAATTTTGGGGTCCAATTTATTCTGTTACCCTTGTAAAAATACAAAGCTGGGGGCTAAAAAATCATTTTTGAGAAAAAAAAAAAAAAATTATTTTCACGGCTCTGCGTTATAATCTGTAGTGAAACACTTGGGGGTTCAAAGCTCTCAAAACACATCTAGATAAGTTCCTTAGGGGGTCTACTTTCCAAAATGGTGTCACTTGTAGGGAGTTTCAATGTTTAGGCACATCAGGGGCTCTCCAAACGCAACATGGCGTCCCATCTCAATTCCAGTCAATTTTGCATTGAAAAGTCAAATGGCGCTCCTTCCCTTCCAAGCTCTGCCATGCGCCAAAACAATGGTTTACACCCACATATGGGGTATCAGCGTACTCAGGACAAATTGCACAACATTTTTTGGGGTCCAATTTCTTCTCTTACCCTTGGGAAAATAAAAAATTGGGGGCGAAAAGATCATTTGTGTGAAAAAATATGATTTTTTATTTTTACGGCTCTGCATTATAAACTTCTGTGAAGCACTTGGTGGGTCAAAGTGCTCACCACACATCTAGATAAGTTCCTTAGGGGGTCTACTTTCCAAAATGGTGTCACTTGTAGGGAGTTTCAATGTTTAGGCACATCAGGGGCTCTCCAAACGCAACATGGCGTCCCATCTCAATTCCAGTCAATTTTGCATTGAAAAGTCAAATGGCGCTCCTTCCCTTCCAAGCTCTGCCATGCGCCCAAACAATGGTTTACACCCACATATGGGGTATCAGCGTACTCAGGACAAATTGCACAACATTTTTTGGGGTCCAATTTCTTCTCTTACCCTTGGGAAAATAAAAAATTGGGGGCGAAAAGATCATTTGTGTGAAAAAATATGATTTTTTATTTTTACGGCTCTGCATTATAAACTTCTGTGAAGCACTTGGTGGGTCAAAGTGCTCACCACACATCTAGATAAGTTCCTTAGGGGGTCTACTTTCCAAAATGGTGTCACTTGTAGGGAGTTTCAATGTTTAGGCACATCAGGGGCTCTCCAAACGCAACATGGCGTCCCATCTCAATTCCAGTCAATTTTGCATTGAAAAGTCAAATGGCGCTCCTTCCCTTCCAAGCTCTGCCATGCGCCCAAACAATGGTTTACACCCACATATGGGGTATCAACGTACTCAGGACAAATTGCACAACATTTTTTGCGGTCCAATTTCTTCTCTTACCCTTGGGAAAATAAAAAATTGGGGGCGAAAAGATCATTTTTGTGAAAAAATATGATTTTTTATTTTTACGGCTCTGCATTATAAACTTCTGTGAAGCACTTGGTGGGTCAAAGTGCTCACCACACATCTAGATAAGTTCCTTAGGGGGTCTACTTTCCAAAATGGTGTCACTTGTAGGGAGTTTCAATGTTTAGGCACATCAGGGGCTCTCCAAACGCAACATGGCGTCCCATCTCAATTCCAGTCAATTTTGCATTGAAAAGTCAAATGGCGCTCCTTCCCTTCCAAGCTCTGCCATGCGCCCAAACAATGGTTTACCCCCACATATGGGGTATCAGCGTACTCAGGACAAATTATACAACAACTTTGGGGGTCCATTTTCTCCTGTTACCCTTGGTAAAATAAAACAAATTGGAGCTGAAATAAATTTTGTGTGAAAAAAAGTTAAATGTTCATTTTTATTTAAACATTCCAAAAATTCCTGTGAAACACCTGAAGGGTTAATAAACTTCTTGAATGTGGTTTTGAGCACCTTGAGGGGTGCAGTTTTTAGAATGGTGTCACACTTGAGTATTTTCTATCATATAGACCCCTCAAAATGACTTCAAATGAGATGTGGTCCCTAAAAAAAAATGGTGTTGTAAAAATGAGAAATTGCTGGTCAACTTTTAACCCTTATAACTCCGTCACAAAAAAAAATTTTGGTTCCAAAATTGTACTGATGTAAAGTAGACATGTGGGAAATGTTACTTATTAAGTATTTTGCGTGACATATGTCTGTGATTTAAGGGCATAAAAATTCAAAGTTGGAAAATTGCAAAATTTTCATAATTTTCGCCAAATTTCCATTTTTTTCACAAATAAACGCAAGTTATATCGAATAAATTTTACCACTAACATGAAGTACAATATGTCACGAGAAAACAATGTCAGAATCGCCAAGATCCGTCAAAGCGTTCCAGAGTTATAGCCTCATAAAGGGACAGTGGTCAGAATTGTAAAAATTGGCCCGGTCATTAACGTGCAAACCACCCTTGGGGGTGAAGGGGTTAAAGGGCACCTGTCACCCCGTTTTTTCAGTATGAGATAAAAATACTGTTAAATAGGGCCTGAGCTGTGCATTACAACAGTGTATTTTGTGGACCCCGATTCCCCACCTATGCTGCCAAAATACGTTACCAAAGTAGCCGTTTTCGCCTGTCAATCAGGCTGGTCTGGTCAAAAGGGCGTGGTGTCTTCCCCCAGATCTTGCTTAGTTTTCCGTTGGTGGCGTAGTGGTTTGCGCACGCCCAAGGTCCCGAATCCACTGCACAGGGGAGTTAAAAGAGCGCGATGTGCACTATTTCATTGGTGATCGGTGGGGGCGGCCATCTTCCTTTGGCCGCGCGTGCGCAGAAGTGGCGCTCTGCTGGCCGCGGCTTCAGGAAAATGGCCGCGGGATGCCGCGTGTGCGCAGATGGAGATCGCGGCGGCCATTTTCCTGAAGCAGAGTTCGCATCCTGTACTTATCCTGAGTTACATCCTGTAGATATTTTATTATAAAAATCAAAAACATAACAATAATAGTAGCAGAAAACATAACAAAAATATTAGCCAGAAAATAATCAGTATACTTAACACAGGTCCAGCCGCTCATTCTCTCCTCTCACACATATTATACAGTATATACAGAATAATAACTACTTTGACCTTCTGGTCCGGTCCCCAAACAAAATAATAATAATAACAAATAAAATAAACAATGGCAAACAAAAACTATATACATGAACTTTTTTTTTTTCATATATATATTTTTTTAAAGTTTTAAATAAAATAACCACAAATTAAACAAATATATACAATACTAAGCTACCTGTTGTGAATTTGCTTTTTGCTCCCTCTAGTGGTTACTAGTTTTTTGACTCTGGTTTTTCTGTCATTCCTTTTATCCGCACCTGGGTCGTTAGTTAGGGGTGTTGCTATATAAGCTCCCTGGACCTTCAGTTCAATGCCTGGCAACGTAGTTATCAGAGCTAGTCTGCTGTGCTCTTGTCTACTGATCCTGGTTCCAGTTATATCAGCTAAGTCTGCCTTTTGCTTTTTGCTATTTGTTTTGGTTTTGTATTTTTGTCCAGCTTGTTCCAAATCTATATCCTGACCTTTGCTGGAAGCTCTAGGGGCTGGTGTTCTCCCCCCGGACCGTTAGACGGTTCGGGGGTTCTTGAATTTCCAGTGTGGATTTTGATAGGGTTTTTGTTGACCATATAAGTTACCTTTCTTTATTCTGCTATCAGTAAGCGGGCCTCTCTGTGCTAAACCTGGTTCATTTCTGTGTTTGTCATTTCCTCTTACCTCACCGTCATTATTTGTGGGGGGCTTCTATCCAGCTTTGGGGTCCCCTTCTCTGGAGGCAAGAAAGGTCTTTGTTTTCCTCTACTAGGGGTAGCTAGATTCTCCGGCTGGCGCGTGTCATCTAGAATCAACGTAGGAATGATCCCCGGCTACTTCTAGTGTTGGCGTTAGGAGTAGATATATGGTCAACCCAGTTACCACTGCCCTATGAGCTGGATTTTTGTATTCTGCAGACTTCCACGTTCCTCTGAGACCCTCGCCATTGGGGTCATAACAGTTTGCCAGGCCAGTATTAAATGTTTAATGCATTGCAGAAGAGGGATTATAAGAAAGAAGATTCTGAGTTTTTTTTTTTTTTTTTCTCCTTCCCCTTTACCTCAGAGTGGCTATGCTTGCTGCAGACATGAATGTCCAGACCTTGATTACAAGTGTGGACCAGCTGGCTACTCGTGTGCAGGGCATACAAGACTATGTTATCAGAAATCCTAGGTCAGAACCTAAAATACCGATTCCTGAACTGTTTTCCGGAGACAGGTTTAAGTTTAGGAATTTCGTGAATAATTGTAAATTGTTTTTGTCCCTGAGACCCTGTTCATCAGGAGATTCTGCTCAGCAAGTAAAAATTATTATTTCGTTCTTACGGGGCGACCCTCAGGATTGGGCTTTTTCGCTGGCGCCAGGAGATCCGGCATTGGCTGATCTTGATGCGTTTTTTCTGGCGCTCGGTTTACTTTATGAGGAACCCAATCTTGAGATTCAGGCAGAAAAGGCCTTGCTGTCTATGTCTCAGGGGCAGGACGAGGCTGAAGTGTATTGCCAAAAATTTCGGAAATGGTCCGTGCTGACACATTGGAACGAGTGTGCACTGGCCGCTAATTTTAGAAATGGCCTTTCTGAAGCCATTAAGAATGTTATGGTGGGTTTTCCCATTCCCACAGGTCTGAATGATACTATGGCACTGGCTATTCAAATTGACCGGCGGTTGCGGGAGCGCAAAACCGCAAATTCCCTCATGGTGTGGTCTGAACAGACACCTAATTCGGTGCAATGTGATAGAAAAACCGCAAATTCCCTCATGGTGTTGTCTGAACAGACACCTAATTTAATGCAATGTGATAGAATCCTGACTAGAAATGAGCGGAAAATTCATAGACGCCGGAATGGCTTGTGCTACTACTGTGGTGATTCTACACATGTTATCTCAGCATGCTCTAAACGTATAGCTAAGGTTGTTAGTCCTGTCACCGTTGGTAATTTGCAACCTAAATTTATTCTGTCTGTAACTTTGATTTGCTCACTGTCATCTTATCCTGTCATGGCGTTTGTAGATTCAGGTGCTGCCCTGAGTCTCATGGATCTCTCATTTGCTAAGCACTGTGGTTTTACTCTTGAACCATTAGAAAATCCTATTCCTCTTAGGGGTATTGATGCTACACCATTGGCAGCAAATAAACCGCAGTATTGGACTCAGGTTACCATGTGCATGACTCCTGAACACCGCGAGGTGATACGTTTCCTGGTTTTACATAAAATGCATGATTTGGTCGTTTTAGGGCTGCCATGGTTACAGACCCATAATCCAGTCCTGGACTGGAAGGCTATGTCAGTCTCAAGTTGGGGCTGTCGTGGTATTCATGAGGATTCCCTGCCTGTGTCTATTGCTTCTTCTACGCCTTCAGAAGTTCCGGAGTATTTGTCTGATTATCAGGATGTCTTCAGTGAGTCTGAGTCCAGTGCACTGCCTCCTCATAGGGACTGTGACTGTGCTATAGATTTGATCCCAGGCAGTAAATTTCCTAAGGGAAGACTGTTTAATCTGTCGGTACCTGAACATACCGCTATGCGTTCATATATCAAGGAGTCTCTGGAAAAAGGACATATTCGTCCGTCTTCTTCCCCTCTTGGTGCGGGATTCTTTTTTGTGGCAAAAAAGGACGGATCTTTGAGACCTTGTATTGATTATCGGCTTTTAAATAAGATCACTGTCAAATTTCAGTATCCTTTACCGCTGTTGTCTGACTTGTTTGCCCGGATTAAGGGTGCCAAGTGGTTCACCAAGATAGACCTTCGTGGTGCGTACAACCTTGTGCGCATTAAGCAAGGTGATGAATGGAAAACCGCATTCAATACGCCCGAAGGTCATTTTGAGTACTTGGTGATGCCTTTTGGGCTCTCCAATGCGCCTTCAGTTTTTCAGTCCTTTATGCATGACATTTTCCGGAAGTATCTGGATAAATTTTTGATTGTTTATCTGGATGATATTTTGGTTTTTTCTGATGATTGGGATTCGCATGTGGAGCAGGTCAGGTTGGTCTTTGAAATTTTGCGTGAAAATTCTTTGTTTGTCAAGGGCTCAAAGTGTCTCTTTGGTGTACAGAAGGTTCCCTTTTTGGGGTTCATTTTTTCCCCTTCTGCTGTGGAGATGGACCCAGTCAAGGTCCGAGCTATTCTTGATTGGACTCAGCCCTCGTCAGTTAAGAGTCTTCAGAAGTTCTTGGGCTTCGCTAACTTCTACCGTCGTTTTATCGCTAATTTTTCTAGCATTGTGAAACCTTTGACGGATATGACCAAGAAGGGCTCCGATGTAGCTAACTGGGCTCCTGCTGCCGTGGAGGCTTTCCAGGAGTTGAAACGCCGGTTTACTTCGGCGCCTGTTTTGTGCCAGCCTGACGTCTCACTTCCCTTTCAGGTTGAGGTGTTTTGTCTCTGCTGATCAGGACGATTGGGTGACATTCTTGCCGTTGGCTGAGTTTGCCCTTAATAATCGGGCTAGTTCCGCCACCTTGGTTTCGCCTTTTTTCTGCAACTCTGGTTTCCATCCTCGCTTTTCTTCGGGTCATGTGGAGCCTTCTGACTGTCCTGGGGTGGATTCTGTGGTGGATAGGTTGCAGCGGATCTGGAATCATGTGGTGGACAACTTGAAGTTGTCACAGGAGAAGGCTCAGCGCTTTGCCAACCGCCGCCGCGGTGTGGGTCCCCGACTACGCGTTGGGGATTTGGTGTGGCTTTCTTCCCGCTTTGTTCCTATGAAGGTCTCCTCTCCCAAATTTAAACCTCGTTTTATTGGGCCTTACAAGATATTGGAAATCCTTAATCCTGTATCTTTTCGTCTGGATCTTCCTGTGTCGTTTGCTATTCACAATGTATTTCATAGGTCCTTGTTGCGGCGGTACATTGTGCCTGTAGTTCCTTCTGCTGAGCCTCCTGCTCCGGTGTTGGTTGAGGGCGAGTTGGAGTACGTGGTGGAGAAGATCTTGGATTCTCGCCTCTCCAGGCGGAGGCTTCAGTACCTGGTCAAGTGGAAGGGCTATGGTCAGGAGGATAATTCCTGGGTGGTCGCCTCTGATGTTCATGCGGCCGATTTAGTTCGTGCCTTTCATGCCGCTCATCCTGATCGCCCTGGTGGTCGTGGTGAGGGTTCGGTGACCCCTCACTAAGGGGGGGGTACTGTTGTGAATTTGCTTTTTGCTCCCTCTAGTGGTTACTAGTTTTTTGACTCTGGTTTTTCTGTCATTCCTTTTATCCGCACCTGGGTCGTTAGTTAGGGGTGTTGCTATATAAGCTCCCTGGACCTTCAGTTCAATGCCTGGCAACGTAGTTATCAGAGCTAGTCTGCTGTGCTCTTGTCTACTGATCCTGGTTCCAGTTATATCAGCTAAGTCTGCCTTTTGCTTTTTGCTATTTGTTTTGGTTTTGTATTTTTGTCCAGCTTGTTCCAAATCTATATCCTGACCTTTGCTGGAAGCTCTAGGGGCTGGTGTTCTCCCCCCGGACCGTTAGACGGTTCGGGGGTTCTTGAATTTCCAGTGTGGATTTTGATAGGGTTTTTGTTGACCATATAAGTTACCTTTCTTTATTCTGCTATCAGTAAGCGGGCCTCTCTGTGCTAAACCTGGTTCATTTCTGTGTTTGTCATTTCCTCTTACCTCACCGTCATTATTTGTGGGGGGCTTCTATCCAGCTTTGGGGTCCCCTTCTCTGGAGGCAAGAAAGGTCTTTGTTTTCCTCTACTAGGGGTAGCTAGATTCTCCGGCTGGCGCGTGTCATCTAGAATCAACGTAGGAATGATCCCCGGCTACTTCTAGTGTTGGCGTTAGGAGTAGATATATGGTCAACCCAGTTACCACTGCCCTATGAGCTGGATTTTTGTATTCTGCAGACTTCCACGTTCCTCTGAGACCCTCGCCATTGGGGTCATAACAGCTACCCTCCATTCCCAACCCCCCGCACTGACCTGAGAGCTGGTCCTGCGTCTCATGCCTCAGTCCATGTCCAACTTCCATAGGCCAGATCAGGCTGTGCCAGTTTACCCCCAAACAACCCAGTGTCCCATAGACCCACAAGATAATCCCACCTCCCCCCTTTTCCCACCACCCAACCTAACACCTACACCCAAATCTATATCTCTATATACAATATATACAGCAGCACACACCACAATAATTACAAATCACGAAGCCCAAGTTCGGCGCCTGCAGCAATACATCACTGTATAATGATCAAACAAAACAAAAATCTACAGTGTCAGCACTAAAAGAAAAGCCCCTCCAGAGGAGAGCGGCCCTCCGTGTGCCCAGTCTCCCATACTCCAGAGAGCGCACCTTCACCAGGTCACCGAGTATGGTCCTAAACACATGGTCCACTGGGAGGATTTTTCGTTGCGTCGATACTAAGCACCGTTCGTTCCACGTGTGATACCTAACCACTGCGCTAACTAGAAATAAGGTGCAGCGGTCCCGACCACCAAGGTCTCCGAATGCTCCATAGGCCCATTCCGCATAGGAGAGACCGGCTAGCCGAGACCAGCCAATGAAGGCACCCCCCCCTGTTGTACACCTCTGTGTTGAAGGGACAATGAAACAGGAAGTGGTCCATGCTTTCCAGCAAGGTACCACAATGCTCCCGAGGACAATTCCTGTCCTCAGAGCTCCTACACTTCAGATTGTCCCTCACACACAGTTTCCCATGGAAGCAGTGCCAAGCCAAGTCCCAAAACTTCGAGGGGATCCTGATAGAATTCAAAAGATGCAAACCCACCCCAAGATCCCGACTTAGGCAGTCCCTGAGCGCCAGAGGCCTCTGGAAATGGGTCAACAGAACCCTATTATCAAGGAGTTTCCTTGGCAGAGTCCTGATCTCCCACATTCCCAGACCCCACCGACGAATTACCTTCAGAACCAAGGTAGCGTAAGCCAGAAGATGTCCATGTGGTGTGAGAAGATCCTTCACTTGCCCTCCTGTCTCCCATTCCTGGAAGAAAGGCTGAAACCATCCCCTACAGGAGAATATCCACGGAGTAGCCCTCTCTTTCCAGAGGTTTGCAATATTGATATTAATGAAGGTATCCACAAGGAATACCACAGGGTTGACCATACCCAACCCTCCTAGTCTCCTCGTACGGTAAGTAACCTCCCTCTTGACCAGGTTCAGTCTATTCCCCCATAACAGTTGGAAGAACAAACTGTAGACCCGAGTCCAGAGAGATTCCGGCAAGATGCACACACTGCCCAGATAAATTAGTAAAGGGAGCAGGTAAGTTTTGATCCGGTTTACCCTTTCCCTTAGGGTCAAAGACTAACCCTTCCATTGGTTCACCTTCTGAGTGGCGATCTCTAGCCTGCTGTCCCAATTTTGTTTGGGGTAATCCCCCTGGCCAAATTCGATGCCAAGGACTTTTGCAGAGACTTTGGGTCCTGGAAGGGTGTCCAGGAGATCAAAACCAGGATCTCCTCCTCCCAGCCAGAGACTCTCACACTTATCCCGGTTGATCTTGGACCCGGATGCCTCCGAGTAGCGATCTACCTCTGACATCAGCCACCCTGCCTCCTCGTGAGAGGAAACAAACACAGTGACATCATCGGCATACGCCACCACCCTCAGAGTGGCATCCGGTGCTGCCTGGTCCATCCCAATCCCGGCCAACGGTCCACGCTCCACCCTCCTAAGAAGAGGGTCAATCGCAAACACGTACAGCAGCGGGCTCAAGGGACAACCCTGGCGAACACCGGACCCAACCTCAAAAGAGCTGCCAATCCAACCATTCAGAAGGATGGACCAGAGGTACTCGTGATTAACCCGATCAAAAGCTTTTGCCTGGTCCAGTGACAGCATGTACCCCTTCCAGTGACCAGCCCTACCCTGCTCCACTGCCTCTCGGACACAGAGTACAGCACTAAATATGCTGCAGCCTGGAACAGAGCAATGCTGGGCCTCTGAAAGGAGTCGGCGTGCAAATTTCACCAGCCGAATAAAAAGCACCTTTGCCAAAACCTTCCTGTCTGCATTGAGAAGCGCTATGGGACGCCAATTCTCAATGTAAGATGGGTCCTTACCCTTTGACAAGATGATCAGAGCAGACCTCCTCATTGACTTCGGCAGAGTGCCCGAGGAAAGACACTCATTGAATACCTCAGTCAAGAGGGGAACCAAAACATCCTTAAAGGTCTTATAGAATTCAGATGTTAAGCCATCTGGACCAGGCGATTTTTTCTTTTTGGGCCAGCCCTTCAATCGCCAACTGAACTTCCTCTTCCCTGATCATTTCTGTCAAAACGTCAAGAGAGGGGTCTACCCCTGGTTCGGGGACAGCTTCAGCCAGGAAAGCCGACATCTCATCCCAATCAAGATCCCTCTTCCCCAAGAGGTGCGAGTAGAAGGATCTGACCACCTCCAGGATCCCTGATCTGGATCGCCTCAGGGACCCCCCGTAGTGTCGACCAGTCCTGTAACCACTTTACTATTCACTGACATCTTGCAGTTTCTGTAAGGGTCGGGTGAGCGGTACTTCCCGTAATCCCTCTCAAAAACCAAAGATGCATGTCTATCGTACTGACACCTCATAAGCAAAGATTTCACTCTCGAGATCTCCTCGCGGCTACCTCCAGTTGAGACAACATGCTCGAGTTTCCTCCTCAGACCCTGATACAGGCGGTACCTGCTCAGACTCCTGAGGCTTGAGAGCTGGCGGAAGAATCTCACCACCCTTTCCTTGAACATCTCCCACCACTCTGACTTACTACTACAAAGATCCAGTAAGGGTTCCTGGCTCTTAAGAAAATCCTCAAAGGACTGTCTTATCTCCGCTTCTTCCAAGAGAGACGAATTGAGACTCCAAAAGCCTCTTCCCATCCGGAGGGTCTCTGTAACATTCAGAGAAAACAAAATTAAACAGTGGTCAGTGAACTCCACCTCAACAACAGACACTGCTGAAGAGACAGCTTCCTCCTTTAAATAAAACCTATCTATTCTGGACCTACAGTTACCTCTATGATAGGTGAACCCCTCGTGGCCTGGGGTGTGCCGAATGTGGACATCCACCAGGCGAGCCTCACTAGCTATACTATTAAGGGCGACGCTATCATAAGTCAGCTTGTCTCTGGAACCTCCTCTATCTCGGGGCCTCGTGACAGCATTGAAGTCCCCTCCAAAGACAACCTGCCGACTTGTAAAAAGGTAGGGCTTGATCCTCATAAAGAGACACTTCCGGTCCCACTTAGATTGGGGACCATAGATGTTAATGAGCCGGAGCTCTTGTCCCTTCATGAAGACATCTAAGATCAGGCACCTCCCCATTTCTAACTCAATAACCCGTCGGCATTCCACCGGTGCGGTAAAAAGGACCGCCACTCCGCTTATACGGCTCGGCCGCAAGAGACCAATAGGAGGGCCCAAATCTCCACTCCCTTTTAGCTTTAAACACGTCTGCCATATTGGGCAGCCTGGTCTCTTGCAAAAAGAAAATGTCAGCTTCAACCTGGCTGAGAAAATCAAAGGCCGCAAATCCAGCTGTATTTGACTTTATGCTGGTGACATTAATGGACGCCAGCGTCAACGGAGTGGGTATCGCCATCATTGGTGATTGAGTTAGATGGCTTTCTTCTTCCCACTCCCCTTATCCTCTGCCTCAGAGAAAGAATTCTTCCCCCTCTTTAATGACGTGGAAGTATCCATTTCCACATGTTTTTTCTTTTTATCATCCTCGTCTCTGGACTCTGGGCCAGTCCCTCCCTCCAAGGACCTTACATTCCCAGAAGAAGGAGACTCGGCGCCCCCTGTGAACCCCGCTGAAGCCAGAACCTCACCCTCAGCTTCCTCCTCAGAGGAAGAGATGTTTTCAAGGGCTTGGAACCGGTTAGAAAGACCAACCAGAGGGGAGTCAGTTTTTCCTTCCTTAGGTACCTTGGTCAGAGCGGGAGAAGATATTTTATCTCCCTTCTTTCTCTTCTTTTTGGTGCCGAGCTTACGCTTGTCCTCTAGCCATTGCCTATTATCCTCATCCATACTTTCATAATGGGAGGAGTCTGAGGCAGTGGCACTTTCCTCCCTGTGGATCCTCCTGACCTCCTCATCCAACTCATCATTCCTCAGGGCCTGAGCAGCAAGACTGGTGTCCAGGAAAGGGGCCGCCCCAGTAGCCCGAGGCTCGCCCAGCTCCCTATCCTGTCTGCGCTTGTCTAGATGCCTTAGCTGGGCAGGCATCTTTTTATTGCTTTTCTTCCTTGGCCCCTCAGCTCCCTCACCCCTGCTAGTCCCTTCCCCAGCAGAATCAGCCTCACGGCTTTCTCCCACCGGGATCACGACTGCATTAGCGAAGGAGCGAGGACAACGGCTGAATGGGTGACCTAACTCACCATACAGGTGGCACCTAATCTCCACACAAGATGCAGTAAGATGGCTGATATCCCCACACAATGCACATTTCTGCACAATGCAGTTTGCGCTGAAGTGTGTGGGGTTGCCGCACCTGTGACAGAGCTTCGGTTGCCCCTGGTAGAAGACCAGGATACGATCCCTACCCAGGAAGGCAGATGATGGTATGTGGGCAACCGTACCACCTGAACGCTTAAGTTTTACCATAAACGTCCAGGCCCCTGACCAGATACCAAACTCGTCACGGTTTTTCTTTGGCATTTCTACCACCTCTCCATACCAGCCAAGCCACGTCATGATGTCATAACAAGAAAGGGACTCGTTACAAGTCATCACGGTCACTTTCTTGACTTGGTTTTGGCGAGACACCACGTGAACGGCAAAGTCTTGCCAGCCGGGCTCATTTTTTGACAACTCATAGTTCAACCAGAAGAGCTCAAGCCCCTCCGGCCGAACAAAGCTGACATCAAAATCAGGTGTGGAATAGGGATGTATCAAGGCGTAGATGTCAGTTGCTTTGAATCCCATCCTCAGCAGGAGCTCCACAACTTTAGACCTTGGAGGACACGCATCACTGCCCCTCCACTGAAGACGGACCACATTCCTACGCACACTACCTGGCCCAGCTGTTGGGAGGGACCACACTGTATCCCCCCCTCTTTGCTCTCGAAAGGCCCCGAGGTCCTGCCTCTCTATCCAGAAGGATAGATCAACCTCTCGACCCTCTACCATTAGTGATCTCTCCCCCCTCTTTAGAGCCTCCAGGAGACACCGTTGCAACATGCCGTCCCCAGAGCCCGGAGATGAGGATGCCCTATTTCCCCCGGAGGTGACAGCGGCAAAACTCCTGACAGGTGCTGCCACCACCGGGGCGGCAACCGGACCAGTGACCACATCCACACCAACAGCATCACCATTACCCACCTCCATAACCCCCTCACCCTCTACCAAACCAGCAACCACACCACTAGACAAAGAGTTTTCCTCATCCATACCCACCACCACATTCACTCCTGCTGGACCAGTAACGGGGGTGACATTTTGACCTCCGCATCATCAGGCACAAGGGGCTGAGTCTCCCCCACAGAACTTGAGGCAACCTCACCCCCTGGTCTTGTGTGCCCTCCGCATCATCAGTTGATATTTTCTGCTGCTTTACTGTTGATACCTGGCGCCGCTGATCTTTCGCTGCTGTGGGGTGCTGCTGATCCTTTATATCAGCATCTTGTTGACCAGCGGCACCAACACAGAACAGGACTTTGGTGGGAGGACCGGAACTCCCAGCCCCAGCAACCCCCTCACACTGCCGCCGCTTCTCAACTAAATGATCAGCGGCAACAGCATTCAGGGGCACGGAGGCTACCGGAGCTGCCCCTGACACCGGGCCGCTCCCACTGAGGAGCGCACCACAGTATCGTGGCCTGACTGTTCGCCCGCCGCCGGGCCGCCCTCACTGTCCAGCCTCTCGGCTGATGCACCTGCTGCTATGTCCCCGCTACTACAAGCAGAGACGGAGCTCTGTGCCTCACTGCAGTGCTTTGTAATCTCCCCGTGCCTTTGCACCAGATCCACAGCAGAACCCGGGCTGGGCTGGGCAACGGGGCTTATACAGCGAGCTGACCCTGCAGCCGACTCAGGTGGTACAGGGAGGGGGGCATATACATAGCTTACCGCTACCTGCAGCTTTGGCTTGGTGGTTTTCTTTGCCTTTTTCTTCTAGGCCCCAGGTGCCTCCTCTGGTAAATCATCACCAAGATGGGAGTTCTGAAGGCACACTGGGGACTCCAGGAGCTTGATCTCTGCCATTAGCGCCCCTCCCTGGCCGATGTCACTGTCCTCCCCAGAGCCAGCAGAACTGCGACGAGATGTCATTGTCGCCTATCCAGCAGGGACCTCGCTGCACGTGGCCTGTGAGTGACTAAGCAGGCTGCCAGGTGGGGCTTTCTGCTGGTCATCATCCTCCTCATCATCATCATCCACCTGGCTTTCAGGCTGCAGCCCCATCTGCCTTTGCTCTCTGTTATCAGCCATTTCTCTGAATCGATCTTCATTAATAAGCTTTTCCTTAAACGGTCCACTTTTTTCTCTGATGAAAGCTTTTCTGACTTCAAGCTCATTGATGTCAACTTTCAGTCTCCTTACCTCCGCCTGGAGCTGATTCTTCCTCGATTTGGAGGAACCTGCAGCTTTGTTGCTTGTGCAGCTCAACTCTTCCCGGAGCCTCCTCAGTGTCTTACTCGCCTCTTCATGCTCACGGAGGTGGCTCATGACCCGGGAGGCATAGGTGGACACAGACTCCCGGGGTCTCTGCAGCGCCCAACCCTCCTCAGTGAGGTCGGCCTCACCTTCGTGAGCACTCAGCTTTCCTCCGGAAGGACTGCCATCTTGCACACTAGCAGGCTTCTCCTCCATGGAAGCCTTGCGGCTTCTCTGGTTCTCTGCAGACCTGGGGGAAGTAGGAGCCACATTGCTGCGACTCCTGGTAGAGCGTCTCACCCCCGAATCCTCTGATGTGCAGGCTGGTTGCTGGTTCCTTCTGCCCCCCGCCAGCCTGGTCCGGGAAGCAGAAGCCTGGGACTTGGCTCCCTCACTCATCCCAGGAAACCCACTCCCTCCCTGGGTAAGAGAGAGAGCAGGTCCCCGGGTGGAGAGGTGGTGGTTCCCAGGAGCTCAGGAGCACACAGCAGGTTCAGCAGCGACCGCACCCACAATTAGCACAATGAGCAGCAGCTGAGCAGAGCTGCACCCACTATCCTGCTGGAGCAGTCACTGTGCACATACATTACATTACTGATCCTGTACTGATCCTGAGTTACATCCTGTATTATACTCCAGAGCTGCACTCACTATTCTGCTGGTGCAGTGACTGTGTACATACATTACATTACTGATTCTGTACTGATCCTGAATTACATCCTGTATTATACTCCAGAGCTGCACTCACTATTCTGCTGGTGCAGTCACTGTGCACATACATTACATTACTGATCCTGTACTGATCCTGAGTTACATCCTGTATTATACTCCAGAGCTGCACTCACTATTCTGCTGGTGCAGTGACTGTGTACATACATTACATTACTGATTCTGTACTGATCCTGAGTTACATCGCGTATTATACTCCAGATCTTCACTCACTATTCTGCTGGTGGAGTCTGCTCTTACTGTGCAGCATTTTCTCCACACCTGCCTAATACTTTTGGACATACATATCAAATAAAATGCTGCTTTTAGTAGCAACCCACAAGTTTTTTGTTTTTCTTTCAAGTATGTTGCTACCTCACCAGCAGTATTTTAGGTGTGTAATTTGTTTCATCCCAACTAATTTACATATATCCATCGTCCTTCTTTATGGGCAACTCTGCTTGTAAGTCTGACAACCAGTTCAGTACATACTCTAATATCAGTCAGTCACTTCTGTAAATTCTAGAATATCATCACCTATACAATTCTTCATGGCAACTCTCAGACCCCTCCTTCTCCCATTTAACTCCAGCCAGATTTTCTGTATTCCTATGTAATGAGACATTAGGTGAATCAATACAATGCAGAGTTATTAAACTGACCTGACTTACACGTTCTGTCCAAATACTACTGTATGTGTAAGTGCTGTGTGCAGATTCTCCAGTGTATCGTTTGAGAAGCAGTTCCACACTTTTTGTTTTCCACACCTCCTGCTTATAAAAACTGACAGGGAGACTCCTTTCACATACAGGAGACAGGGGAGAGAGCCTGTAGTTGCATTAGAGGCTTTGTGGGAAATATAGGCTGCATTACTGGAGACTTATAGGTAGGTTAGAAGAATCCATTTCGACAGACGTCACATAAATGACGCAGTAAAAGCTGGAATAAAAATTTGCTGCACTGTATAGGTTAAAAAAGACTGCAGTGCTGCATTAAAGCAATTAATGCTTAAAATGAATAAAAAAACAAGCAAGTATAATGTCATCGACACAAGGTGGAAGTCAAGTGTTTTTCAATACAGCTAATCTGAATCTGGCTTTTTTTGTCAGTGGACGTTATTTAATCTACAGCTTGCAGTAGACGGCCTCTCATCCAGGCCACTTTTCATGATCTGAGTCAACTACCAACTTCTCTACATTTAAGTTTTTCCTTTTTTATCTTGCTAGAGAATTGGAGAAGCAAAGAGAAAATTCAGCGTCTGACATCCTAAAGAAGAAGCAAGAAGCAGAAGCTGCAGTGAGTATTGTCCCCATTCCCCTTCCCATTATATAATATAGGTAAAGGAAACGCACTGTATAATTATCCAAATCTGTGTCAGAGCACAAGCATTATTACATCTGTGATCATCAGAAGAGATATGTTTCCCTTTATCCTGTGTGCTATATCCCCTATTTAAGCTTTCAATACTTTCTAAATGGTAGACAATAAATGGTATGCTGGGGGCGGGGAAGCTCTGCTCTACATATAGTGAACCAAAAGTAGCTTGACAGTATATACATATTTAAGTATAGTCTTAGTGTTAGTTACTGTCCACCTACTTTTGGTTCACCCTGTGTATACATAAATATACACTGCTAAAAAAAAATAAAGGGAACACTAAAATACCATATCCTAGATATCACTGAATGACTTATTCCAGTTGCAATTCTTTATTCATTACATAGTGGAATCCATTGAGAACAATTAAACATAAAAATGATCAATGTAAATCAAAATGAATATCCCATGGAGGTCTGGATTTGGAATGATACTGAAAATCAAAGTGGAAAATCAAATTACGGGCTAATCTAACGTCAGTGGAAATGCCTTAACACAAGGATATGATGCTCAGTAGTGTGTGTGGCCTCCACATGCCTGTATGACCTCCCTACAACGCCTGGACATGCTCCTGAGGAGGCGACAGATGTTCTCCTGAGGGTTCTCCTCCCAGATCTGGATTAAAGCATCAGTCAACTCAGAGAGTCTGTAGTGCAACGTGGCGATGGTGGATGCAGTGAGACATGATGTCCCAGATGTGCTGGATTCATGTTTTTGGAACGGGCTGGCCAGTCCTTAGCATCAATGCTTTCATCATGCAGGAACTGCTGACACACTTCAGCCACACAAGACTTAGCATTGTCATGCATCAGAAGGAACCCAGGGCCCACTACTCCTGCATATGGTCTCACAATGAGCCTGAGGATCTCATACCAGTACCTAATGGCAGCCAGGCTACCTCTGGCTAGCACATAGAGGTCTGTGCGGCCCTCCAAAGAAATGCTTCCCACAACAATACTGACCCACTGCCAAACCAATAATGTTGGAGGATGTTGCAGGCAGCAGATCGTGAACATAAAGAAAACCAGCGCACAGCTGTGAAAGTTATATCTCAACAGGGGGTGCAAGTAGCAGAGTATACATAGCAATAAAAGAGAGAAAAAAAGCCACCGCTACAAAATGCACACCACCAATTATATATATATAACAACACACAACACTTTATTGGCATAATAAAAACAGTTAAAAACAACATAATACCACTGTAAAACACCTGGATACATGATGACTGTACATACAGGTCCTTCTCAAAAAATTAGCATATAGTGTTAAATTTCATTATTTACCATAATGTAATGATTACAATTAAAATTTCATATACTATAGATTCATTATCCACCAACTGAAATTTGTCAGGTCTTTTATTGTTTTAATACTGATGATTTTGGCATACAACTCCTGATAACCCAAAAAACCTGTCTCAATAAATTAGCATATTTCACCCGACCAATCAAATAAAAGTGTTTTTTAATACCAAACAAAAAAACCATCAAATAATAATGTTCAGTTATGCACTCAATACTTGGTCGGGAATCCTTTGGCAGAAATGACTGCTTCAATGCGGCGTGGCATGGAGGCAATCAGCCTGTGACACTGCTGAGATGTTATGGAGGCCCAGGATGCTTTAATAGCGGCCTTAAGCTCATCCAGAGTGTTGGGTCTTGCGTCTCTCAACTTTCTCTTCACAATATCCCACAGATTCTCTATGGGGTTCAGGTCAGGAGAGTTGGCAGGCCAATTGAGCACAGTAATACCATGGTCAGTAAACCATTTACCAGTGGTTTTGGCACTGTGAGCAGGTGCCAGGTCGTGCTGAAAAATGCAATCTTCATCTCCATAAAGCATTTCAGCCGATGGAAGCATGAAGTGCTACAAAATCTCCTGATAGCTAGCTGCATTGACCCTGCCCTTGATGAAACACAGTGGACCAACACCAGCAGCTGACATGGCACCCCACACCATCACTGACTGTGGGTATTTGACACTGGACTTCAGGCATTTTGGCATTTCCTTCTCCCCAGTCTTCCTCCAGACTCTGGCACCTTGATTTCTGAATGACATGCAAAATTTGCTTTCATCAGAAAAAAGTACTTGGGACCACTTAGCAACAGTCCAGTGCTGCTTCTCTGTAGCCCAGGTCAGGCGCTTCTGCCGCTGTTTATGGTTCAAAAGTGGCTTTACCTGGGGAATGCGGCACCTGTAGCCCATTTCCTGCACACGCCTGTGCACGGTGGCTCTGGATGTTTCCACACCAGACTCAGTCCACTGCTTCCTCAGGTTCCCCAAGGTCTGGAATCGGTCCTTCTCCACAATCTTCCTCAGGGTCCGGTCACCTCTTCTCGTTGTACAGCGTTTTCTGCCACATTGTTTCCTTCCAACAGACTTACCATTGAGGTGCCTTGATACAGCACTCTGGGAACAGCCTATTTGTTGAGAAATTTCTTTCTGGGTCTTACCCTCTTGCTTGAGGGTGTCAATGATGGCCTTCTTGACATCTGTCAGGTCGCTAGTCTTACCCATGATGGGGGTTTTGAGTAATGAACCAGGCAGGGAGTTTTTAAAAGCCTCAGGTATCTTTTGCATGTGTTTAGAGTTAATTAGTTGATTCAGAAGATTAGGGTAATAGGTCATTTAGAGAACCTTTTCTTGATATGCTAATTTATTGAGACAGGTTTTTTGGGTTATCAGGAGTTGTATGCCAAAATCATCAGTATTAAAACAATAAAAGACCTGACAAATTTCAGTTGGTGGATAATGAATCTATAGTATATGAAAGTTTAATTGTAATCATTACATTATGGTAAATAATGAAATTTAACACTATATGCTAATTTTTTGAGAAGGACCTGTATATCAATAGTAAATTATACAGCCCGTCGATATATCAGTATGTAAAAAAAGGCACAAAACCAAATACAGTAACAATAGCACCATATAGACCTGCCTATCGGCTCATGGGGTCCCTATACGCCCGTGTGCAGCATGGTAACTGTCTATCCCCAAAAGTGAATAGATAAATAACTAGCACCGGGTACCTATATCCTAATGGAAAGAGAACTCCCCAAACATAAATATGGAGCCTATAAGGCTAGTGTGTTCATCTGATACAAACCGATCTCTAAATAGACAGGCTGGAGTATCCAGGAGGCCCAGTGGCAGTAGCCCCACGCGTATCGCCTCCCGAATGAGGCTTCGTCAGGGGAAGTGAACCATAGCCAATACACAAGTGAATATATAGCGCTAATAAGTGTTTAAATCGCCTACCGGTGTGCACGCACATGTAACCATGACCCCAGAGTCGGCATGAACCTCCGAATCCGGAAGTGACGTTCTGTCAGGGCTGTAAGGACGCCCATGTCCATATAAGGGATACCCAGCAGCATAACAGAGCGCGCCTGCGCACATGGATCCAAAAAGGCACCGCTCATCAACAGACTGCGCCTGCGTGTATATCCCCGTTCTGTCAGGGCTGTAAGGACGCCCATATCCATATAAGGGATACCCAGCAGCATAACAGAGCGCGCCTGCGCAGATGGATCCTAAAGAGCGCCTGCTCATACACAGACTGCGCCTGCGTGTATACCCCCGTTCATTTCGGGTCTGATAAACCCTACAAAGTGCGCCTGCGCCAATGAGTCCACCCGAATAGTTAATGAATAGACCGCGCCTGCATGAATATCTATGCCCATATAAAATAAGCAAACATAAAGACGGCGCGCGTGCGCAGATCCGTCAAGCATCTGTCTAACCCAGGGTAGGCCCATACAGGTAGTCAAAAAGGGGGGGGTTGATTCTAGTATAAACAACCAACCCTAGAGCTGGGGAACCATAAAGAATATAATGTAAGAGACCAAATGTCTAAAGCCAGCGCGCGTCCGCGACTTGGCTAGAACAAGAAGGGAAGAGGAACCCAAGGGGACAAAAGATGGCATGCAAATGTGATGGCTAAGCCAATAATGGATGGATTGAAAAAGAAGAAACATGCCCGCAACAGCCTCACATCACATGTATGCATGCATGAAAACAATTCACACCTGGCGCCAACTCACATATATCCCCGGGGATACAACAACCAACATACTCACTGACCCATTCAACTTATTGATATTATATTATAAACAAGTGGTTTGAGATAGAAAACGTTTATTGATTATATTATATTGTGCATATAAGTAGATAATAGCATACAATTATATTTATATAAAAATATTTTATTTATATAAATGGTATTCCCCCCACCTCCATGGGAGGTTCCCATACTTATAAAAAAGAAAGAAGAGGAAGCCTCAAGAACTCCCCATTTAGGATAAATAATGTGGACATAGGGATACCACTATCATAATTGAGCGGTCCATTGGATAAGGACCTAAATCCTTTCTAACGTACTAAATGACTCCATGCTAAAAGCCCCACCTAGCTCAGTATAATCCCCTAAAAGAAGGGGGGGGGGGGGAAAGGGAGGAAGGGAGACCTGATGTACCCTGACATACCTCAACACACCAAACTGCCCCATGAGCCGATCAAAAAAGGCTAAACTGCCCCCATGAGCCAAAAAGACCGAGGTCCTAAAACTGATATGGTGGCATAAGTGGTTGAAACCTGTACTAACATGGCAATAGCAACGGTCCATAAATGGTCTCGACTCCAAAATCCCATTTCCAGTCGGATAAGGTCCAGATGAAATGCATCATACATACTCCATATACATCCAAAATAGCACTTGTAGTCCGTTAACATTCCAACTCCACAGGACAGACGTATATACAGATGGTCCACAATTAGTCCATAATGAGTACTCCATGTATGTCCAAAAATCCGTATGCTATCCATGAGTGTCCCCACTCTTATAAATGGGATATATATGCCAATAATCCTAGAGTGAGAAATATATGTTAACCAAGGAATCCGGTGAATAATAGTTCCTCGTTCAAACCTGCGGGGGTAACCGATCCAAAATTAAAAATCCACCGTGATTCTACTTGAAGCAACCGTTTCTTAGGAGAACCCCCCCTCTCAGAAATGAAGATCTTCTCCAATCCAACCACCCGTATATTAGTGGTACTACCTGAATGACATGTAAGAAAATGGGTCGCTACTGAGGTCAAGGTCCTACCTTTCTCAACATCATTTCTGGCCAAATTAATTGTTGAGAAATGCTTTTGGACCCTCCGTCGTAATTCCTGGGAGGTCTGGCCCACATAGACCATCTGACATGGGCAAATAAGCGCATAGATGACATATCTAGTTCTACAATTTATATACCCCCCCAGTTTGTATGTTTGACCATCGACGGGATTTTGAAAAGACTCTCTGACTGGACCCATGTGAGGACAAATATTACAGTCCCCACATGGGAACGACCCCCTGAGTCTGACTCCTCGATTGAGTCTGGTCGTCTGTCGTTTATAATGACTCCTGACCAGGAGATCCCTGAAATTGGGCGCTCTCCTGGCCACAAGCATGGGTCGTTCACCCACAATATTGGACGTGTTCAGGTCCGTAGTAAGGATACCCCAATGTTTTCGTAGAATACATCCTAATTGTGACCAATGAGTATTATAATTGGTTATAAACTTGGGGGTATTGTCCCGTACCTTACGTTCCGTACTCAACAGGGACTCCTGTGTTTGGGTCCTCGCCCTCTGGAATGCCCGGGATATACATCTCTGGGGGTACTTTCTTTCCTTGAAACGGGAAGTCAATGCCAAAGCCTCGGTCTTGAAATCCTCCTCACGTGTGCAATTCCTTCGTGATCTCAGAAATTGTCCAATAGGGACTCCGTATTTAGTGTGTTGAGGGTGGAAGCTTCTGAAATCCAGAAGGCTGTTGGTCGCTGTTGGCTTGCGATACAGCTTGGTAATGATAGCACCATCTTCCATCATGACCTCTAAATCCAAAAACGTGACTGAGGAGGAAGATATAGAATATGTTAAGAAAATATTGAGTGAATTATGATTCAACAATTCTATAAAACTCCTACACTCAGCCTCTGTCCCGGACCACACAAAGAAAACGTCATCAATAAAGCGCGTCCAATGACGCACCTTATCCTTAAACATGTCAAGCACATATACCCTGGTGGCCTCCCACCATCCGAAAAATAGGTTGGCGAGAGCCGGGGCACATCTCGCCCCCATGGCCACACCAGAGGTTTGGAGATAGTATGTCCTATCAAATGTAAAATAATTGTGCTTGAGAACAAACTCCATGAGGTCCACGATTAGAGAGTCGTGCATTCTATCAGAGTGCCCTGACTGATCCAGAAAGTAGAGGACTGCCCTAACCGCATCATCATGTGCAATGTTCAAGTAGAGAGCCTCTACGTCACACGTAACCAATAACGTGTCAGATGGTGGCCCAATACCCTGACTCCTCCTGATGAAATGGGAAGAGTCCAATATAAAGGAGGGTAGTGTCTTGACAACAGGCTGCAGAAAATGGTCCACGTAAATGCAAATCTTTTCGCATAAACTTCCAATACTGGCCACTATTGGACGGCCGGGAGGTTTGCAAAGATCCTTATGCACCTTAGGGAGCATGTAAAAGGTGGCAATAACTGGATCCTCAACCCACATGAAGTTAAATTCATGGCCATTAATAATCCCCAAGTCCCGGGCTTTTTCCAAAAGACCTCTCAATTTAGCTGAGAACACTCCTGTTGGGTCAGATGGCAATTTTCTATAGAAACGGGTGTTATTCAACTGACGATGGGCCTCCTCCAGATAGAGGGCATGTGGCCACAAGACCACATTGCCCCCTTTATCAGCTTCCTTGATTATGAAGGCAGGGTTGGATTTCAAATTCATGATGGCCCGTTGTTCCTCTTTCCCCAGATTATTTGGTGTTCCAGTAAGGGGACGTAGTTGGAGAATGTCCTTTTTAACCAACTCAAAAAATACTCTTATGGCAGGTACCAATGAGAAGGGGGGGGCCACCATAGACTTGTTTTTATGAGGAAAACGATCCTTACCACTATCAATGGTGTCCTCTTGTAATAAGTGTAGTAGATCCTGTAGAACTCGTTGGTCCGTCTGGTCCAATCCATCCCTGTCTTGTGGTCTGCTATGCAAGACTTGCAAAACCAAACATCTACAAAATAAATATAGGTCTTTACCAATGTAAATTTATCTACCTTTTGTACAGGGGAAAATGTCAAACCCCTTTCTAACACTGATAACTCCACCGAGGTAAGGTGATGTTCAGATAGATTAATGATCTGCAATTTACCTGATGGTCCATGTAGAGCAGGTGGCGGGGTCTCGGACTCAATTGATGATTCTACTTGTGGAAGAATTTGTGTCGTTTCGGTGTTCTGCGGCCCCCAAATCTGGTGAACCGTCGAGGTGGTTGGGCGGTGTTTGCGGCCCCTTCTAACCCAGGCAGCAGATCGCTCTCCACGGCATCTCCATACTCTGTCATGTCTGTCACATATGCTAAGTGTGAACCTGCTTTCATCTGTGAACGGCGCATGGCGCCAATCTCGAATCTGCCAGTCTTGGTGTTTTCTGGCAAATGCCAATCACTGTGCATGGTGTTGGGCTGTGAGCCCTCATACCACCCTCATGGGGTCTTTCTGACAGATTGAGCAGATACATGGATGTTAGTGGCCTGCTGGAGGTAATGTTGCAGGATTCCGGCCCTGCTCCTCCTGTTCTTCCTTAGACTAGGGAGGAGGTAGTAGAGGGTCCTGCTGCTGGGTTGTTGCCCTCCATGTCTCCTGGTGTACTGGCCTGTCTCCTGGTATCTGCTCCATGCTCTGGACACTCTGGTAACAGACACAGCTACTCTTCTTGCCACAGCTCGCATTGATGTGCTACCCTGGATGAGCTGCACTACCTGAACAAATTCTGTGGGTTGTAGACACTGCCTCATGCTACTGTACAGGGCGTCTAGGGGTGTGCGCAATGACAAAATGCAAAAGTGACCAAAGCAGCAGCCAAAAAGGATGAGAGCAGAGAAATGGTCTCTGGTCACCCCCTGCAGAACCACTCCTTTATAGGGGTTGTCTTGCTAATTTCCTGTAATATCTACCTGTTATCTATTCTATTTGAACAACAGCAGGAGAAATTGATTCACAATCAATGTTGCTTAATAAGTGGACAGGTTGATTTAACAGTAGTGTGATTGACTTGGAATTACATTGTGTTGTTTAAGCGTTCCCTTTATTTTTTTTGAGCAGTCTATATATACACACACGCATTTAAATCACACTATGAATCTTGATGAATGAAAGACTTGAAAAGTTGAAAATGTTTACTGATATAAACTGTGTAGTTTACTGAGAATAATATGACGTATCAACTGTGAATGGAAACCTAAATCATAACTCAATTGAGGTCTGGGCTCCAAATCATCCTGAAAATCAAAGTACAATACTGAAATTGGGCGGATCCAATTGGCATGAGTTTCTTCACAGCAATTAATAATGTGACTCAGTAGTATTTATAGCCCCTACGTGCATGGTCCTGGGGATGTCCTCCCAGTCCAGGATCAGGGCACCGGTGACCTGCACCATGTGTGGCGCTGCTTGGTGATGTTGGGTGCTCTGATACATAATGTCCCAGAAGTTTTCGATTGGATTCAGGGCTGGGGAACTTGAAGGCCAGTCACTGGCAGCAATGCCTTCATTATCCAGGAGCTACCTAGACTCTGGCCACATGGGGTTGGGTATTGTCTTGTACCAGGAGGAACCCAGGAACCACAGCACCAGCGTTAGGTCTGATAATGGCTCTCATGAGTTCATCCTGGTACCTAGCAGTAGTCGGGGTACTGTTAGCGATGTCAGGTTCTCAGGCTCATGGAGTCTGTTTCTCACAGTTTGGTCAGAAGCATGCACACCAGTAGACACTGGAGGTCATTGTGTAAGACTCTGGCCATGCTCCTCCTGGAACTCCTCAAGTCCTATTGCTGAGTCGATATACTTCTATGCCCCCGTCCAGCTTTTTTTGTGTAACAGCCCTGGTATTAGTAACCCTGCAATGGTACGTATGGATGCGCCATCCTGGAGGAGCTGCACTACTTGTGCAACCTGAACAATAGCCTGTTTCAGAATCATACAGAAAATCCTACATACAGACTATCACGGTGGGGGAAGCTTTCTATTTCTATCATTCATGTATCATTTACTCTTTCATTACATCTTCTGTAATGTCAAGTTCTGCAATATGACCCTCAATGTGTCTTTAAAACCTTAGGTACGATTAATGCAGGAGTCTGTACGGAGGATCATAGAAGCAGAAGAATCTAGAATGGGTAAGATTGAAAAAATATATGTTTTTTGTTTGTTTTTTATTAATCTGTCATAATTATGTAGTTACTAGATGGTGGCCCGATTCTAACGCATCGGGTATTCTAGAATATGCATGTCCACGTAGTATATTGCCCAGTCACGTAGTATATTGCCCAGTCACGTAGTATTTTGCCCAGTCACGTAGTATAATGCTCCATGCAGTTATGCCCCATAGATGCCCCATATAATGCTCCATGCAGTTATGGCCCCATAGATGCCCCATATAATGCTCCATACAGTTATGGCCCCATAGATGCTCCATATAATGCTCCATGCAGTTATGGCCCCATAGATGCCCCATATAATGCTCCATGCAGTTATGGCCCCATAGATGCTCCATATAATGCTCCATGCAGTTCATTATCGCCCCATATAATGCTCCATATAATGCTCCATGCAGTTATGGCCCCATAGATGCCCCATATAATGCTCCATGCAGTTATGGCCCCATATAATGCTCCATGCAGTTATGGCCCCATAGATGCCCCATATAATGCTCCATGCAGTTATGGCCCCATAGATGCCCCATATAATGCTCCATGCAGTTCTTTATGGCCCCATAGACGCTCCATATAGCATTGTGCCACATGTAGTGCTGCTGCTGCTGCAATAAAAAAAAAAAAAAAAATCACATACTCACCTCTCGTCGCTGCTCCTCAGCGTCTTGTCTCTCCGCACTGACTGTTCAGGCAGAGGGCGGCGCGCACACTAATACGTCATCGCGCCCTCTGACCTGCACAGTAACTGCAAGAGGACGGGAAGATGGAGCGGCGCCCGGCGGATGGAACACGGACAAGTGAATATGAAATACTCACCTGCTCCTGGCGCTCCTGACGCTGTCCCTGCCTGTCCCATGGTACCGCAGCTTCTTCGCGCCTGCGCGAGAAGGACCTGCCATGACGTCACGGTCACATGACCGTGACGTCATGGCAGGTCCTTCTCGCGCAGGGCCTGTGATGACGTCGCGGTCACATGATCGGGACGTCATGGCAGGTCCTTCTCGCACAGGCGCGCAGGGCCTGTGATGACGTCGCGGTCACATGACCGTGACGTCATAGCAGGTCCTTCGCGCATACCATCCTTGCCACCGGAAGCTGCCGGCAGAAGGTGAGTATATAATGATTTTTTATTTTTTTTTATTATTTTTAACATTAGATTTTTTTACTATTGACGCTGCATAGGCAGCATCAATAGTAAAAACTTGGTCACACAGGGTTAATAGCGGCGGTAACGGAGTGAGTTACCCACAGCATAACGCGGTCCGTTACCGCTGGCATTAACCCTGTGTGAGCGGTGACTGCGGGGAGTATGGAGCGGGCGCCGGGCACTGACTGCAGGGGAGTAGGGAGGGACTAATCGGACTGTGGCCGTCGCTGATTGGTCGCGGCAGCCATGACAGGCAGCTGGCGAGACCAATCAGCGACTTGGATTCCATGACAGACAGAGGCCGCGACCAATGAATATCCGTGACAGACAGAAAGACAGACAGACGGAAGTGACCCTTAGACAATTATATAGTAGATGGTGCTGAGCTGGCTAATAATTACATTGTTAGTATGGGAATGGTAACACCCAGTTATCAGTTTATTCACATGTTTCCAGGTGGATTAACAAAGGAACTGTAAAATGTAGAGTTTTTTAGAAAAGGTTTTCTTATGGTGGATACATGTATTTACTAAAAGGAGAGCTAACAGGCCCTCTATAAATTTCACCACGACGATATATTTTTGTGTTTAAGGGTTGATAATATTGAATGCCTGGTATGGTAAATTTGTCACCGATAACAGTCGAAGGAATGAGCGTGTGAAAGTCATCGACGTGACTGTGCCCCTGCAGTGCTTGGTCAAAGACTCGAAGTTGATCCTCACAGAAGCTTCAAAGGTAAATACACAATTGTTTTCCATCTGCTTCCTATAGATTTCCCTGGGCATCGGAGCCATGTTGGGTTTTAGTCCAACTTCCAAGATGAAGATCTGCCCGGTCCCTGTGGCATCTAACCCTGTCTGCTTTCCTCCACAGGCTGGACTACCGGGGTTCTATGACCCTTGTATCGGAGAAGATAAAAGCCTCAAGATTCTTTACCAATTCAGAGGGGTTATGCACCAAGTAATGTCTGGAGACAATGAGGCACTTAGGATACCAAAGCAATGTGAGTTTATAGTCCAGTTTATAGAACATTGTCGGAAGGTGGCACGCTGCCATCCTCATTTTCTCTATTTAAAATTCTAGTACTAATGCCCCTTAAGTAGCATCAAGTTCCTGGACGATGTAGCGTAATCTTCCGATTAATAATGTCATATAGTTCCCTGGCAATACCACACAACTCCAACTATGTCATAAAGTTCCTAGACAATGCCACACAACCTCCTGCAATTAATGCCATGATGTTCCCAAATAATGCCACACAATGCACTGATTAATTGTAGCATAAAGCTTGCACGACATGCCTCACAGAGTCCATATAAATATTACCATAAATTTCCTGCAGATGTCAACCAGCGTTTGATACTGCCATAACAATTTCAGACAATGGCTTGCAGTGCCCACATAAATTATATCATAAGGTTTCCCCTCAATGCCAACCACTGCCATAAAGTCCCCAGATAAATAATACCATAAGGTTCTCGCACAGTGCCAACCAGTGCCGTAATGTCCCCAGACAATTCCTCACAGTACCCAAATAAATAATACCATAAGGTTCCTGCACAACGCCAACCAGTGCCCTAAAGTCCCCAGACAATTCCTCACAGTGCCAAGATAAATAATACCATAAGGTTCCCGCACAATGCCAACCAGTGCCTTTAGAGCCCTAAAGTCCTCAGACAATGCATCACAGTACCCAAATAAATACCATAAGGTTCCTGCACAACGCCAACCAGTGCCCTAAAGTCCCCAGACAATTCCTCACTGTGCCCAGATAAATAATACCATAAGGTTCCCGCACAATGCCAACCAGTGCCTTTAGAGCCCTAAAGTCCTCAGACAATGCCTCACAGTACCCAAATAAATACCATAAGGTTCCTGCACAACGCCAACCAGTGCCCTAAAGTCCTCAGACAATGCCTCACAGTGGCATTGCCATATAGTGCCCATAACATCTTGTCCTAGCTGTGCATGCCGCTGCTCTGCTTAGTAACACAGGTCTGTCATCTACACCAGTATGTGGCAGGAAATGTGCCCTAGGAGGCCTGCATGCTTGATGATAGGATATGTAGTGAAATGAACCCTTGGCCCCTAGGGTCACACATAAAAGTTACCACCCCACTCCCAATTCCACAGCATGTCCTGAATTTCCTAACATTCTACATTTCATGTCCACGTAAAACCAGATCATGCATGGAAGGCTATCAGATTGTGGTAACGTCCTCTGACAAAGCCGCCGTGACATTAGCTCTCAGCGTGATTTTATGACCGGCCTCTTATTCCTCTCCATTCTTTCAGCTCACAAGATCGATGCGGACGGCTAGCCTGTGCCAGCAGAGAACTTTGATGCTAAGGAATCATATATGGCAGACCTGGAGACTCTACCCTGGATTACCTGCACATGAATCCTACAAGATGCTTTTTTTTTTAAGACTATAACTATTAAAAAAGAAGAAAAAAAAGTTGTCGAAAATAATATATATTATAATAATGAGCATATGCAGAGGAAACCGCATTGTTTTACCGGAACCACGTCTCTTTTTGGGATCACCTGGTTTTACCCCTTGGTACAGTCATAGCATTTGGTCTGCAATAAGTGCAAACCTACTATTGTCGATCTACAACTCCTAGGTAACACTGCTGTGCTGAAAGTTGTAGTACTCCAACAACTGGAGAATTGTAGGCTAACCGTGGAGATGCCATTATGTTGCTGAACATCCAGCTTTCCCTGTCTGTTACACGATGCATGCATCTGCATATTGTCCTGCCTTTAAAGGAATACTAACAAGGTTGTCGATAACTAGATGAACGTGGCCGCTTTCTTCCCAAAGCAGCACACCCATAGGTTGCGTCTGGTATTGCAGCTCTATCATATTCATTTTCAATGGAGCTGAGCTGCATTACCCAGTCTGAAAGAAAGTAGCCATGTTCTTCTGATCATGGACCATCTCTTTAAAGGTGGCAGCAGTGTTAAAATAAGAGCTGATGATTTCAGTAACACCTTTTGTAAAGGTTTCTGTGGAAGCCTTGTGTTATAGATCCATGATATAAGTAATGATCATCGGGTCAGAAATTTTTGTGGATCTTTAACTGTCATCCCAACAATATAATCAATTTTCTCCTCTGCCTAAAATTGCTGATAACAGGGAACAATAAAGCATGACATTTTGTGGAGACCGCCTTTAGATTAAAGGGTAGGTTTAGACCACCGACCTGTGGCGTTAAAGAGAACCTGACGGGTGATACATGTTGTGCAGACACTGGTGTAGGCTTTCAGCCACATATAAAAAGTTGTCGCGTCTCAGAGGAAAACAGTTTAAAAGCCACCGGGGGACTGAGCTGTATGGGAGACTGGTCGGACAGGTGGGTCTGCGGCGGCTTCTTCCCACCAGCTGACCTGGAATAGCAGGTCTCACGCACGCTGGGAGAGACCTGTCACTCATGGGGAGCTGGCCGAGAGAAGTCTAGTCTACTCTGCATCTTCGTCCATTAAACTACATCTTTTTCTGAAACGCCGCAGCATTTCAGAGTCAGACATATATGGCTGAAATCGTCCTGCTGCCCCTGGATCGGCTGCCGGGATCCCTTTAAACGAACGCCATTTGGTAAATATTTACCCATCATAGCCTGTTTAGACGAGCAGACCGCGGGAACCAAGGTGCCATGAGCCTCTTCTGTTTACACAGTACAAAGTGCTGCCGAAAACAATAATCTTTTGTGCTGCACAAAAGATCACTTCACCCCACGAACAAGCATTTTGTTCTGTTCATTGTGTGATTGACAGCCTGGTTAGACTGCAAGATGATCATTCCTAGGAGCACCCATTCCAGATAATCTTGCAGTGTAAATGGATCATTACTATCTTTCTAAGTGCATCTGGAGGCAGCAGCTATCTGTATGTAGATGCAGTTGACGTTGCAGGACATGGTTGCCACATTTCTGGATCCGCTAAGGTATTTTTGGGGTTTTTATTTTGGCCTAATTGACATGAAAGTGATGCATTGCACGGCTCTGGAAATGCCATTGGGCCTGCATTAACCAGAGTATGCAAGGCTGGGGGCAGAGCAATGGGTTCGCCATATGGGTATCGGTGCAGTATCCTGCAAAATAGTCTGAGCACTACCATGCTGGATGTTCAATAGTGGGAAAGTCCGGTATCCGGAATCACACCAGTTGTGGATATCAGATTATAGGAGCAATTTTTCTATCATACCAAAAAGTCCAAATGACTTGTAGGGTTTGGCCCAGGATATGTGCCAGGAAGTGTTCACCTATTTATTGAATATACAGGGTGAACCAAAATTAGGTGGTAGTTACGATCACAAACCCTATTCATATATATGTATAAACGCCCACCTTCTTTTGGTTCACCCTATATACAGAGAGGGTTTATTAGCCTTTTTTAATTGCTCATCTATTTGTGTGCAAGTCTATACCTGGCTTGTCCTTTAAAATCTTGCCGTTGACCATATTTTTCCCTGTATTTTGTGATCTCCTTTGTGGTCCCCTAGGCAGAGATTACAATAAAAGATGCCATATTTTGTGTATCTGTATGAGGGGTGAGTCCCTGGCTGCACCCGTAAGGCTTCTAGATTTCTTTACCCGCTCCATAGAGATTCATGTTGTCTGGTTGTCAGTCTTTCTTCTATTCTGCCAAACAGATGGTCCACCCTGCAGAGGTCCATCCGAGAGACCCGACCAGGAATTCGCATGAAAAGGTTCTTTTTCTACTTAATGACCCACACACGAGAAATAAAAACATTGTGAAATAAATCAAGGTATTTTTCCACATCTTGTTGATTCTTGGGGACTCTGCCTACAGATTTGACATTGTCACTCATCACTTTAGTTAGTAGTTGATGATTAACTCATTTAAGGTCTGAAGTTTCCATTAACTGCGGAATTATTGCACATATATGGTTTATAGGGTTTTCCAGTGCTGTTATATTGATGACCTATCATTAGGGTAAATCATCAATATCAGATTGATGGCGATCCAACACACGGCACCGCACCGATCAGATAAAAACATTGTATGGAGCAGAACAGCACAGCGCCATCACTGTGTAACGGCCAATCTTAGGTACTGCAGATGAGCTCCTATTCAAATAATAAGGAACATCTGCAATACCTGGAAACAGTCACAAATCTGTATGCAACTGTGTACATCTGGCTGTACAGCTGATCCGTAGAAGTGCGGAAAGTCAGACCCACACGGATGTGACACTGACCACCGATCCAAAGGATAATTCTGCAGTATAAAATAGTAGTGAAAATCCCATTGCATTACTTTTGAATCACTTTGTAAAAATTACATTACTCATACTGATCCTGAGTAACAGCCTATTGTATACCGCCAGAGCTGCACTCACTATTCTGCTTGATGAGTAACTGTGTACATACATTACAATCCTGTACTGATCCTGAGTTACATCCTGTAGATCTTTTATTATAAAAATGAAAAACATAACAATAATAATAACAGAAACATAACAAAAATATCAGCCAGAAAATAATCAGTATAATGAACACTACTGGTCCAGCCGCTCATTCTCTCCTTGCACACGTATTATACATATATACAGAATAATAACTAATAATAACTACTTTCACCTTCTGGTCCAGTTACCAAACAAAATAATAACAAACATTAAATAAAATAAACAAAAGTCGACAAATATATACATAAACTTTTTTATATATATATATATATATATATATATATATATATATATATATATATATATATATAAAATAACCGCAAGTTATACAAATATATACAAGAGTAAACTAACCACCACCCCACACTCAAGCCCACCATTCCCAACCCCTGCACTGACCTGAAAGCTGGTCATGCGTCAGTCCATGTCCAACGTCCATAGGTCAGATCAGGCAGTGCCAGTTTTTCCCCCAAACACCCCAGTGTGCCATAGTCCCACAAGATGACCCCCACCCCACCCCTTTTCCCACCACCCAACCTAACACCAAGATTCCTATATACAATATATACAGCAGAACACACTACAATAACCACACATCACAGAGCCCAAGTTCGGCGCCTGCAGCCCGACATCACTGTATACTGATCAACAAAACAAAAATCTACAGTGACAGCAGCAACCCACCACCAGAAATGGAGATGACCAGACTAGGACACACTAAAAGAAAAGCCCCTCCAGAGGAGAATGGCCCTACGTGTGCCCAGTCTCTCATTCTCCAGAGGAAACACCTTCACTAGGTCACTGAGTATGGTCCTAAAAAAAAATCGTCCACTGGGAGTATTTTCCGTTGCGTCGATACTAAGCACCGTGCGTTACATGTATGATACCTAACCACTGTGCTAACTAGAAATAAGGTGCAGTGGTCCCGACCACCCAGGTCTCCGAATGCCCCATAGGCCCATTCCGCATAGGAGAGACCGTCCAATGGAGGCACCTACCCTGCTGTACACCTCTGTGTTAATGGGACAACGAAGCAGAAAGTGGTCCATGCTTTCCAACATGGTACCACAATGTTCCCGATGACAGTTCCTGTCTTCAGAGCTCCTACACTTCACAGTTTCCCATGGAAGCTGCGCCAAGTCCCAAAACTTCGAGGGGATCCTGATAGAATTCAAAAGATGCAAACCCACCCCAAGATCCCGACTTGTGCAATCTCTGAGCAGCAGAGGCCTCTGGAAATGGTTCAACAGAACCCTACTGTCAAGGAGTTTCCTTGACAGAGTCCTGATCTCACATTCCCAGACCCCACCGGCGAATTACCTTCAGAACCAAGGTAGCGTAAGCCAGAAGAAGTCCATGCGGTGTGCGAAGATCCTTCACTTGCCCTCCTGTCTCCCATTCCTGGAAGAAATGCTGAAACCATCCCCTACAGCAGTGTTACCCAACTCCGGTCCTCAAGGGATATCCTTAGTATTGCACAGGTTACTGAATGCTTGCCTGTCCATGTGATGCAATTATCACCTGTGCAATACTAAGAAAATCCTTGAAAACATGACCTGTTGGTGGCTCTTGAGGACCGGAGTTGGGGAACACTGCCCTACAGGATAATACCCACAGAGGAGCCCTCTTTCCAGAGGTTTGCAATATTGATCTTAATGAAGGTATCCACAAGGAATACCACAGGGTTGACCATACCCAACCCTCCTAGTCTCCTCATACGGTAAGTAACCTCCCTCTTGACCAGATTCAGTCTATTCCCCCATAACAGTTGGAAGAACAAACTGTAGACCCGAGTCCAGAGAGATTCCGGCAAGATGCACACACTGCCCAGATAAATCAGTAAAGGGAGCAGGTAAGTTTTGATCAGGTTTACCCTTTCCCTTAGGGTCAAAGTCCAACCCTTCCATTGGTTCAATATAGTTTGGGGTAATCTCCCTGGTCAAATTTGATGCCAAGGACTTTTTCAGAGACTTTGGGTCCTGGAAGGGTGTCCAAGAGATCATAACCAGGATCTCCTCCTCCCAGCCAGAGACTCACACCTTTCCCGGTTCATCTTGAACCCGGATGCCTCCAAGTAGCGATCTACCTCTGACACCAGCCATCCTGCCTCTTCGTGAGAGGAAACTGAAACAGTGACATCAGCATATGCTACCATCCTCAGAGTGGCTTCCGCTGTCCATCCCGATCCCAGCCACGGTTGACGTTCCACCCTCCTATGAAGTGGGTCAATTGCAAACACATACAGCAGCAGGCTCAAGGAGACCGTTCACAAGCAGGAAACTCTGCCCCATTGTACAAGGTCTTAAGCCAATCAACAAGCCACCCCGGCAGGCCATATCTCAAGCACAGACCAGAGGTACTGTTGATTAACGAGATCAAACGCTTTTGCCTGGTCCAGTGACAGCATGTACCCCTTCTAGTGACCAGCCCTACCCTGCGCCACTGCCTTTCAAACAGAGCACAACACTAAATATGCTGCGGCCTGGAACACAGCAAAGCTGGGTCTCTGAAAGGAGTCGGGGTGCAAATCTCACCAGCCGATTAAACAGCACCTTTGTCAGAACCTTCCTGTCTGCATTGAGAAGCGCTATGGGAAGCCAATTCTCAATGCAAGATGGGTCCTTACCCTTTGACAAGATGATCAGGGCAGACCACCTCATTGACTTTGGCAGAGTGCCCAAGGAAAGACACTCATTGAATACCTCAGTTAAGAGGGGAACCAAAGTGTTCCTAAAGGTCTTATAGAATTCAAATGTTAAGCCATCTGGACAGGGCGATTTTTTTGGGGGCAAGCCCTTCAATCACCAACTTAACTTCCTCTTCCCTGATCATCGCTGTCAAAACGTCGAGAGAGGGGTTCACCCTTGGTTCGGGGACGGCTTCAGCCAGAAAAGCTGACATGTAATCCCAATCAAGATCCTTCTTCCCCAAGAGGTGAGAGTAGAAGGATATGACAACCTCCAGGATCCCTGATCTGGATCGCCTCAGGGACCCCGTAGTGTCGACCACTCCTGTAACTACTCAATGTCAAAGCAAGAAACAGTAGAACAGCACTGCCGGGCACCAGGAGAAAAAAAACAACGTGCAACAAGATGCGTGCTGCATCAGCTGGATTCCTGACCGCTGATCACGGGTGCTCGCATGAAAACATAGGTGAGTAATAAATCCTGTCATAGAAAAATGCGGCAGCACTCACCGATCCTGGAGTGAAAAAAGTCTTTATTAAGACATGTGCTGATACATCTTCACGGCTTGGGGGATGTGCAGTGACAGCAGGAATGTGCAGGGGTCGACGACGGCCGTTTCGCGCTGTGTCTAGCGCTTCTACGGGACACGTAGAAGCGCTAGACACCGCGAAATGGCCGTCGTCGACCCCTGCACATTCCTGCTGTCACTGCACATCCCCCGAGCCGTGAAGATGTATCAGCACATGTCTTAATAAAGACTTTTTTCACCCCAGGATCGGTGAGTGCTGCCGCATTTTTCTATGACAGGATTTACTCCTGTAACTACTATTCACTGACATCTTGCAATTTCTGTAAGGGTCGGGTGAGTGGTACTTCCCGTGATCCCTCTGAAAAACCAAAGATGCGTGTCTATCGTACTGACACCTCATAAGCAAAGATTTCACTCTGGAGATCTCTTCACAGCTACCTCCAGTTGAGACAAGATGTTCGAGTTTCCTCCTCAGACCCTGATACAGGCGGTATCTGCTCAGACTTTTGAGGCACGAGAGCTGGCGGAAGAATCTCATCACCTTTTTTTTTGTACATCTCCCACCACTCTGACTTACTACTACAAAGATCCAGTAAGGGTACCTGGCTCTGAAGAAAATCCCCAAAGGACTGTGTTATCTCTGCTTCTTCCAAGAGAGATGAATTGAGCCTCCAAAAGCCTCTTCCCATTCGGAGGGTCTCTAACATTCAGAGAAAACAAAATTAAAGAGTGGTTGGAGAACTCCACCTCAACAACAGACACTGCTGAAGAGACCGCTTCCTCCTTTAAATAAAACCTATCTATTCTGGACCTACAATTACCTCTATGATAGGTGAACCCCTAGTGGCCTGGGGTGTGCCGAATGCGGACATCCACCAGGCGAGCCTCACTAGCTATACTATTAAGGGCGATGCTATCATAAGTCAGCTTGTCTCTGGAACCTCCTCTATCTCAATGCGATCGCGTTGTCCTGATGGTCTCCATGGAGATCCCAGGCACCAAGATGGCCGCAGGGTCCTTCTGGGTCATGCACGGAAGGTGGCTTGAGAGCGCCTGCTGAGGCATGCCTCCTTTCCTGCCTGTCAAATCCTGATCTAATACTCTGCAGTGCAGAATGTCAGATCAGTGATCTGATATAATATTGTAATGTCCCATCCTGGGACAATGAAAAAAGTTTCAAAAATAAAAAAAATACGAAGTGTAAAAATATATATATTTTTTTAAATCCCTAAGTAAAAAAAAATATATATTTTTCCAATAAATACATTTATTTACTTAAATAAAAACAATAATCTGATCTGATCAGATTCTCGGAGCGCTCCAGTTAGCCCAGGTCCCGATGCAGCTTATTCGGTAAGCGCTATAGTTTGGTGAAGAAGGAGGGAGCCGAAGATATTCGCTCATCTCTAATGATGGGCCCCATATATGATGCTCCAGTGTACGATGGGCCCATATAATCCTCCATATATAATGGACCCATATATGATGCTCCTGTGTATGATGGGTCCCATCTAATGCTCCATATATCACGGGCCCCATATATGATGCTCCAGTGTATGATGGGCTCCATATATTATGGGCCCTGTATATAATGCTCTAGTGTATAATGGGTCCCATATATGACAATCCAGCATATTATGGGCCCGTATATTGCTCCAAACATTTAAAGAAAATGAAATATTCACCTCTCCTTGCTGGCTGCTGCTCTGCGCAGGATTCCTTAGCGTTGGCATCTTCCATCTCTCTGCACTGTGACTGCTCAGGCAAAGGGCTCACGCTAGTGATGTCATCGCACCCTCTGACCTGAAACGTCACAGTCAGAGTATGCTGAAGACGCCACAGCAGTGGAACAGGGAGGGGTAAGTACACTCATGGGCACTGGATCCCCATAGCGCACCGGTGTCCACGACAGCGACTGGGCCCTGGCAATTACCTGGGTGCTGATACCGGTCCTGTTCCTTGGGCAAGTGGGAAGAGCGAGGCTAAGTGCCAGAATTGGCGCATCTTAGAGATGCACCTTTTCTGAGGTGGCTGAGAGCTGATGTTTTTAGCCTGGGGGGCCAGAATTCATGACCCATTCCTAGGCTGTGAATATCAGCCCACAGCAGTCTGCATAGCCTTTGCTGGCCATTAATTGTAGGGGGCCCTACATCCTTATTTTAGTGTCCTCCATTTTAATAGCCAGTAAAGGCAAAGAATACAGTTGTGAGCTGATATGAATAGCCTGAGAAGCTCCATAGGTATTACCCCCTTCCCAGGCTATAAAGATTGGCCCACAGCTGTCAGCTTTTCTTTTGCTGGTTACGAAAATTGAGAGGCAGCCCACGCTATTTTTTTCCGAAAAATAATTTTTTAATAATTAAATACATGTACAGTAAGCTGCACACACTGTACTAATTGTATATGTCACTGACATCTGTATATCTACCTCTTCTATGTGTATTTATTGTGTGTAATCCATCTCTTCTATCCTGTCGGCTCCTGCTGTGATTTTACAGTACATGGCAGATGAATTGCTGGCTTTTCTTCTATCTATGTATGTAATATATATACATGTATATGTGTGTGTCACTGACCTCTTTATATCTATGTATTTTATGTGTGTATATCTATTCTATTCTAACCTGTCAGTGTGATTTTACTCTACGTGGCACATGAATTGCCGGCTTTTCAAGGACACCGATGAGGAAAAATCGGACAGCACTCACATGGTCCGAGTGCTGTGCGATTTTTTTTTTTTCATGCTGGGATTTTACACGCACGTTGAATAGGCCCGAGAAAATAAACATTGATATGAGCTGCCCCATAGATTAACCCCTTCAAAACCTTGCCCTTTTTCGGTTTTGCATTTTCGTTTTTTGCTCCCTTCCTTCCCAGAGCCATAACTTTTTCTATTTTTCCATCAATATGGCCATGTGAGGGCTTGTTTTTTGCGAGACAAGTTGTACTTTTTAACAACATCATTGGTTTTAGCATGTCGTGTACTAGAAACCGGGAAAAAAATTCCAAGTGCGATGAAATTGCAAAAAAAGTGCAATCCCACACTTGTTTTTTGTTTGGCTTTTTTGCTAGGTTCACTAAATGCTAAAACTAACCTGCCATTTTGATTCTCCAGGTCATTACAAGTTCATAGACACCAAACATGTCTAGGTTATGTTTTATCCATTTTTATATAAGTGGTAAAAAAAATTGCGCCATTTTCCAATACCCGTAGCGTCTCCATTTATCGTGATCTGGGTTTGGTGAAGGCTTATTTTTTGCACGCAGAGCTGACGTTTTTAATTATACCATTTAATGTTACAATATGTTGATCACCCGTTATTGAAGTTTAATGCAACGTCATGGCGACCAAAAAAACGTAATTCTGGTGTTTCAAATTTTTTTCTCGCTACACCGTTTAGCGATCAGGTTAATCCTTTTTTTTATTGATAGATCGGGCGATTCTGAACCCGGCAATACCAAATATGTGTAGGTTTGATTTTTTTATTGTTTTATTTTGAATGGGGCGAAGGGGGGGGTGATATAAACTTTTATATTTAATTTTTTTCATATTTTCTAAAACATTTTTTTTACTTTTGCCATGCTTCAATGGCCTCTATGGAAGGCTAGAAGCTGGCACAACTCGATCAGCTCTGCTACATAGCAGCGATCATCAGATCGCTGCTATGTAGCTGAAATGCAGGCTTGCTATGAGCGCCGACCACAGGGGGGTGATCATAGCAAACCGGCATCAACAACCATAGAGGTCTCAAGGAGACCTCAGGTTGTCATGCTGACGCATCGCTGACCCCCGATCATGTGACAGGGGTCGGCGATGAGCTCATTTCCGGCCCGATGGCAGGAAGCAGTAGTTAAATGCCGCTGTCAGAGTTTAACAGCGGCATTTAACTAGTTAATAGCGGTGGGTGAATCACGATTGCGGGCACGTCAGCTGTTCAAAATAGCTGACATGTCCCAGCTTTGATGCGGGCTCACCTCCAGAGCCTGTATCAAAGCAGGGGATCCGATCTCCGCAGTACTAGTACGGCAGAGGGCAGTAAGGGGTTAATACTGGGATTGCCCGTGTTCTATGGCAGTGTGACCTCAGCCTTAAGGTACATTTCAAAATGTTATATATATATATATATATATATATATATATACAGTGGGGCAAAAAAGTATTTAGTCATTCAGCAATAGTGCAAGTTCCACCACTTAAAAAGATGAGAGGTGTCTGTAATTTACATCATAGGTAGATCTCAACTATGGGAGACAAACTGAGAAAAAAAAAATCCAGAAAATCACATTGTCTGTTTTTTTATCATTTTATTTGCATATTATGGTGGAAAATAAGTATTTGGTCAGAAACAAACAATCAAGATTTCTGGCTCTCACAGACCTGTAACTTCTTCTTTAAGAGTCTCCTCTTTCCTCCACTCATTACCTGTAGTAATGGCACCTGTTTAAACTTGTTATAAGTATAAAAAGACACCTGTGCACACCCTCAAACATTCTGACTCCAAACGCCACTATGGTGAAGACCAAAGAGCTGTCAAAGGACACCAGAAACAAAATTGTAGCCCTGCACCAGGCTGGGAAGACTGAATCTGCAATAGCCAACCAGCTTGGAGTGAAGAAATCAACAGTGGGAGCAATAATTAGAAAATGGAAGACATTCAAGACCACTGATAATCTCCCTCGATCTGGGGCTCCACGCAAAATCCCACCCCGTGGGGTTAGAATGATCACAAGAACGGTGAGCAAAAATCCCAGAACCACGCGGGGGGACCTAGTGAATGAACTGCAGAGAGCTGGGACCAATGTAACAAGGCCTACCATAAGTAACACACTACGCCACATGGACTCAGATCCTGCAGTGCCAGACGTGTCCCACTGCTTAAGCCAGTACATGTCCGGGCCCGTCTGAAGTTTGCTAGAGCGCATTTGGATGATCCAGAGGAGTTTTGGGAGAATGTCCTATGGTCTGATGAAACCAAACTGGAACTGTTTGGTAGAAACACAACTTGTCATGTTTGGAGGAAAAAGAATACTGAGTTGCATCCATCAAACACCATACCTACTGTAAAGCATGGTGGTGGAAACATCATGCTTTGGGGCTGTTTCTCTGCAAAGGGGCCAGGACGACTGATCCGGGTACATGAAAGAATGTATGGGGCCATGTATCGTGAGATTTTGAGTGCAAACCTCCTTCCATCAGCAAGGGCATTGAAGATGAAACGTGGCTGGGTCTTTCAACATGACAATGATCCAAAGCACACCGCCAGGGCAACGAAGGAGTGGCTTCGTAAGAAGCATTTCAAGGTCCTGGAGTGGCCTAGCCAGTCTCCAGATCTCAACCCTATAGAAAACCTTTGGAGGGAGTTGAAAGTCCGTGTTGCCAAGCGAAAAGCCAAAAACATCACTGCTCTAGAGGAGATCTGCATGGAGGAATGGGCCAACATACCAACAACAGTGTGTGGCAACCTTGTGAAGACTTACAGAAAACGTTTGACCTCTGTCATTGCCAGCAAAGGATATATTACAAAGTATTGAGATGAAATTTTGTTTCTGACCAAATACTTATTTTCCACCATAATATGCAAATAAAATGATTAAAAAAACAGACAATGTGATTTTCTGGATTTTTTTTTCTCAGTTTGTCTCCCATAGTTGAGGTCTACCTATGATGTAAATTACAGACGCCTCTCATCTTTTTAAGTGGTGGAACTTGCACTATTGCTGAATGACTAAATACTTTTTTGCCCCACTGTATATGTATATATATATATATATATATATATATATATATATATACATTACTGTTCAAAGGTTTAAAAGTTTAGGGTCACTTAGAAATTTCCTTATTTTTGAAAGAAAAGCACAGTTTTTTCCAATGAAGCGAACATTAAATGATTCAGAAATACATTCTATACATTATTAATGTAGTAAATGAATATTTTAGCTGCAAGCATCTGGTTTGTAATGCAATATCTTCATAGGTGTATAGAGGCCCCTTTTCCAACAACCATCACTCCAATGTTCTTATGGTACTTTGTGTTTGCTAACTGTGTAAGAAGGCTAATGCATGGTTAAATTACCCTTGAAAACCCTTGTGCATGTATGTTAGCACAGCTGAAAACAGTTTGGCTGATTAGAGAACCTATAAACCTGACCTTCCTTTGAGCTAGTTGAGAATCTGGAGCATTACATTTGTTAGTTCCATTAAACTCTCAAAATGGCCAGAAAAAAAGAACTTTCATGTGAAACTAATGTGATGGTCTGGGATTGCTTTGGTGTTGGTAAAGTGGGAGGTTTGCAAAAGGTAAAAGGGATTTTGAAGAAGGAAGGCTATCACTCCATTTTGCAACGCCATGCCATACCCTGGGGACAGCGCTTGATTGGAGCCAATTTCATCCTACAACAGGGCAATGACCCAAAGCACACCTCCAAATTATGAAAGAACTATTTAGGGAAGAAGCAGGCAGCTGGTATTCTATCTGTAATGGAGGGGCCAGCGCAGTCACCAGATCTCAACCCCATTGAGCTGTTGTGGGAGCAGCTTGACCGTATGGTGCGCAAAAAGTGCCCATCAAGCCAAACCAGGGAGGGGAGGAGCTTCTGGAAGCATGGGGTGAAAATTCTCCAGATTACCTCAGCAAATTAACTGCTAGAATGCCAAAGGTCTGCAATGCTGGAATTGCTTCTAAGGGAGCATTCTTTGACGAAAGCAAAGTCTGAAGGAGAAAATTATTATTTCAAATAAAAAAAATTTTTTGAACCTTGTCAATGGCTGGACTAGATTTTCAATTCATTTGGCAACTCATTTGATTACTTAAAAGTATGTTTTCATGGAAAACACAAAATTGTCTGGGTGACCCTAAACTTTTGAACGGTAGTGTATATGGATCTACTATTGAGTTTGTTGAAAGTATAGTTCTCATTTAAGCTTCCTGCAACATCAACCAGCTGATCAGTTTGGCAGCAGGTCAGTGATATATTGTCTCGACATATCTTTGGATCGTCACACAAACCTCCATGTGATATCCAACACTTCCTTTGCTTCTGTTACTGTATGTACTGGGAATAAATCCTTAGAGCCACTATCAGACCTTATGTTGGTGTAATGGGCCTTGGGTTCCTCCTGGTACAGAACAATCCCTGGCCTTGTGCAGACAGCTCTTGGATAACGAAGGCATGTATACCACTGACTGGCCTCCATCAGGGGCGTAACTACCGCGGTCGCAGCGGTCGCCAGTGCGACCGGGCCCGGCAGGTCAGAGGCACACAAAACCTTTTGCAGTGCAGGAGATTCCTCCTGCACGGCAACAGTCCGAGGCGTATCTAGGGGGAGGGGGCAGCGGGGAAACGTGAGAGACAGGAAGCAGCTCCAGTCATCATGGTGAGACTGTCAGCTTCTGCTCTGCATCTGCAGCCCCGGGACAGAAGGTGAGAGCAGGGGGGAGGTGCGGGACAGAGCCGCTTTAGTCAGGAGAAGCTGAGGAGCTGCAGCCGATTTACATCAGCCACCCCTGTACCAGAGAGGAGATTGTGAGTTGTGTATATGAGCTGGTGTGTGTGTGTGTGTGTGTGTGATATCTGTATGTGTGTGTGTGATATCTGTAGTGTGTGTGTGTGTGATATCTGTATGTGTGTGTGTGATATCTGTAGTGTGTGTGTGTGTGTGTGTGTGATATCTGTAGTATGTGTGTGTGTGTGATACCTGTAGTATGTGTGTGTGTGTGTGATATCTGTAGTGTGTGTGTGTGATATCTGTAGTGTGTGTGTGATATCTGTAGTATGTGTGTGTGTGATATCTGTATGTGTGTGTGATATCTGTAGTGTGTGTGTGTGTGATATCTGTAGTGTGTGTGTGTGATATATATGTAGTGTGTGTGTGATATCTGTAGTGTGTGTGTGTGTGTGATATCTGTATGTGTGTGTGTGATATCTGTAGTGTGTGTGTGTATATCTGTAGTGTGTGTGTGTATATCTGTAGTATGTGTGTGTGTATATCTGTAGTATGTGTGTGTGTGATATCTGTAGTATGTGTGTGTGATATCTGTAGTGTGTGTGTGTGTGATATCTGTATGTGTGTGTGTGATATCTAGTATGTGTGTGTGTGATATCTGTAGTGTGTGTGTGATATCTGTAGTGTGTGTGTGTGTGATATATCTGTAGTGTGTGTGTGTGTGATATATCTGTAGTATGTGTGTGTGATATCTGTAGTATGTGTGTGTGTGATATCTGTAGTGTGTGTGTGTGTGTTTGTATCTGTAGTGTGTGTGATATCTGTAGTGTGTGTGTGTTTGTATCTGTAGTGTGTGTGTGATATCTGTAGTATGTGTGTGTGTGATACCTGTAGTGTGTGTGACATCTGTAGTATGTGTGTGTGATATCTGTAGTGTGTGTGTGTGTTTGTATCTGTAGTGTGTGTGTGATATCTGTAGTGTGTGTGTGTGTGTTTGTATCTGTAGTGTGTGTGTGATATCTGTAGTATGTGTGTGTGTGATACCTGTAGTGTGTGATATCTGTAGTATGTGTGTGTGTGTGATATATGTAGTGTGTGTGTGATATCTGTAGTGTGTGTGTGATATCTGTAGTATGTGTGTGTGTGTGTGTGGGATATCTGTAGTATGTGTGTGTGATATCTGTAGTGTGTGTGTGTGTGATATCTGTAGTGTGTGTGTGTGTGTGTATCTGTAGTGCGTGTGTGTGTGTATCTGTAGTGCGTGTGTGTGTGATATCTGTAGTGTGTGTGTGATATATATGTAGTGTGTGTGTGTGTGATATCTGTAGTATGTGTGTGTGTGATATCTGTAGTGTGTGTGTGTGTGTGATATCTGTAGTGTGTGTGTGTGATATATATGTAGTGTGTGTGTGTGATATATATGTAGTGTGTGTGTGTGTGTTATCTGTAGTGTGTGTGTGTGTGTGTGGCAGGGGCGTAATTACCACAGTCGCAGCGGTCACCGCTGCAAGCGGCTCTGGAAGGTCAGGGGCCCGTGTGTCCCCTTGAGCCTGTCTTCCTTGTCCCCTTATGCTTGTGTCCCTTGTCCCCGTGTGCCAGTCTCCCTTGCCCATTAGTCCCTGTGTGTCCCCATGTGCCTGTCTCCTTTGTCCCCTTGTGCTTGTGTCAGTCTCCCTTTCCCACTTGTCCCTGTGTCCCCTTGTGCTTGTATCCCTTGTCCACTAGTCCCCGTGTGCCCCTTGGGTCAGTCTCCCTTGCCCATTTGTCCCCGTGCGTCAGTCTCCCTTGTCCTCTTGTGTCAGTCTCCCTTGCCCACTAGTCCCCTTGTAACCTTCTCCCCTGCCTCCTAGCCCCCATGTGTCCCCTTGTGCCTGTCTTCCTTGCTCCCTAGCCCCCCTATGTTACCCTTGTGCCTGTCTCCCCTAGCCCCCTTGTGCCCTCTCCCCTGCCCCCTCGTCACCATTTGCTCGTGTCTTTCTCACTGCCCCTGTATGGAGGGGCTGCATTATACTATGAGGGGGGCTGCATTGTATTCTATGGGGGTTACATTGAGTTGTATGGCAGGGCTGCAGGGGGTGGCCCCATTAGGAAGTTTGCACCGGGGCCCATAACTTTGTAGTTACGCCACTGGCCTCCATGCTCCATTAGCTTCAATCCAGATAAGAACTTGTGGGATATTTTGTGCCAGAACATCTGATACAACTATGAGAATCCCCTGCATACCATCTACCATTTGGCAGCAGATTCTGCTAAAAAAAATCCAATGAAAACCCCCTTGAAATACTTTTTTGATTGAAATCTCATTGATTTCAATTGAAAATATTCCTATAGTGCACATGGTGGTTTTTTTCCATGTTTGTTTTTTCAAAGTGGAAAAAGAAGCAACCTGGCAATACTTGAGTTGATTTTGTATGGAAAAACAAACATTGAAAATTTGACTGCTAAAAAGGTTGTGTGCACACCAAGATTTTTGAGTAGCTTTTCCAGCAGAAACAAAGAGGAAACTCTCAATCCTCCTCACAAAAAAAAATCAAACCTCCACAAAAAAAAACTTGGCCTTTTGCTCAGTTTTCCTCTAAAAAAAAAAAAAAAAAAAAAAGCTCTAAAGCTATGTGAACATCGCAAAGCAAAAAAAAACGCCAAAAATAAAAATCCCATGTAAAAAAAAATACTTGCCAGAAACGTGGCTTTTTTATGTGAATTTTTCAATCAAGAAAATCCACATCAAAAACTTTGTTCCCACATAACCTTGAGGTACAGTGGGGCAAAAAAGTATTTAGTCAGTCAGCAATAGTGCAAGTTCCACCACTTAAAAAGATGAGAGGTGTCTGTAATTTACATCATAGGTAGACCTCAACTATGGGAGACAAACTGAGAAAAAAAATCCAGAAAATCACATTGTCTGTTTTTTTTATCATTTTATTTGCATTTTATGGTGGAAAATAAGTATTTGGTCAGAAACAAACAATCAAGATTTCTGGCTCTCACAGACCTGTAACTTCTTCTTTAAGAGTCTCCTCTTTCCTCCACTCATTACCTGTAGTAATGGCACCTGTTTAAACTTGTTATCAGTATAAAAAGACACCTGTGCACACCCTCAAACAGTCTGACTCCAAACTCCACTATGGTGAAGACCAAAGAGCTGTCAAAGGACACCAGAAACAAAATTGTAGCCCTGCACCAGGCTGGGAAGACTGAATCTGCAATAGCCAACCAGCTTGGAGTGAAGAAATCAACAGTGGGAGCAATAATTAGAAAATGGAAGACATACAAGACCACTGATAATCTCCCTCGATCTGGGGCTCCACGCAAAATCCCACCCCGTGGGGTCAGAATGATCACAAGAACGGTGAGCAAAAATCCCAGAACCACGCGGGGGGACCTAGTGAATGAACTGCAGAGAGCTGGGACCAATGTAACAAGGCCTACCATAAGTAACACACTACGCCACCATGGACTCAGATCCTGCAGTGCCAGACGTGTCCCACTGCTTAAGCCAGTACATGTCCGGGCCCGTCTGAAGTTTGCTAGAGAGCATTTGGATGATCCAGAGGAGTTTTGGGAGAATGTCCTATGGTCTGATGAAACCAAACTGGAACTGTTTGGTAGAAACACAACTTGTCGTGTTTGGAGGAAAAAGAATACTGAGTTGCATCCATCAAACACTATACCTACTGTAAAGCATGGTGGTGGAAACATCATGCTTTGGGGATGTTTCTCTGCAAAGGGGCCAGGACAACTGATTCGGGTACATGAAAGAATGAATGGGGCCATGTATCGTGAGATTTTGAGTGCAAACCTCCTTCCATCAGCAAGGGCATTGAAGTTGAAACGTGGCTGGGTCTTTCAACATGACAATGATCCAAAGCACACTGCCAGGGCAACGAAGGAGTGGCTTCGTAAGAAGCATTTCAAGGTCCTGGAGTGGCCTAGCCAGTCTCCAGATGTCAACCCTATAGAAAACCTTTGGAGGGAGTTGAAAGTCCATGTTGCCAAGCGAAAAGCCAAAAACATCACTGCTCTAGAGGAGATCTGCATGGAGGAATGGGCCAAAATACCAACAACAGTGTGTGGCAACCTTGTGAAGACTTACAGAAAACGCTTAACCTCTGTCATTGCCAACAAAGGATATATTACAAAGTATTGAGATGAAATTTTGTTTCTGACCAAATACTTATTTTCCACCATAAAATGCAAATTAAATGATGAAAAAACAGACAATGTGATTTTCTGGATTTTTTTTTCTCAGTTTGTCTCCCATAGTTGAGGTCTACCTATGATGTAAATTACAGACGCCTCTCATCTTTTTAAGTGGTGGGACTTGCACTATTGCTGACTGATTAAATACTTTTTTGCCCCACTGTATGTGTACAGAGAATTGTTTTTCTAGGAGACTTTTGGAGAAGGGGTATGTGCACATGACCTCTCTTTTAGGCCACGTTCACACATTCAGTATTAGGTCAGTATTTTACCTCAGTATTTATAAGCCAAAACCAGGAGTGGAATAATCAGAGGAAAAGTATAGAAACACGTCACCACTTCTCTATTTATCACCCAAACTGGTTTTGGTTTACAAATACTGATGTAAAATACTGACCAAATACTGAATGTGTGACACTGGCCTTAGGCAGATTCCACCTGTAGTTTGGCAGAAAAAGCTGAGCAAAACTGCCACAAAAAAAAGTGAACATAGTGCACATTACCTCTTTTAACGTCTTCAGGGTTCAGAAACCGGGAATTACAAGAAGTGCCATGTTCAACCTTCAGGCGGTTTCTGCTAGGGACCTGCTCACTGGTTATTGTTCAAAGGATAGAAAAAAAAAGTTGCCACCACAAAAGCAAAGCCACCAGTGAAGCATTTTCTGGTATCTCAAAGATGTCGAGTGCACGTAAACAAAGTCTACTCGAAAAAAGCCTATAAAAATGACTCGAAAGAACACTTGAAAGACTCTTCCAATTAATTTCTATTGTAAGGGTATGTGCACACGTAGGAAAAGTAGTGCAGAATTTTCTGCACAAAATCTGCATCTCCTGGCAGAATCCGCAGCCAGGGATTTGCTGTGGTTTTTATACGGATTTGCCGCGGAATTGATGCAGATTTTGCCACTGCGGATTTCTATCATGGAGGGGTGCAGAAACGCTGCAGATCCGCACAAAAGAAGTGACATGCACTTCTTTTAAATCCGCAGCAATTCCACACTGATTTTTCTGCACCATCTGCACAACTTTTTTTTTTAGACATAGATTTACATGGTTCTGTAAATCACAGTGCGGATCTGCAGCATTTCTGAAAAATCCGCTGCGGATCCAGTAGCAAATCTGCATCGTGTGCATACAGTCTAAAACAAGTTGCTGGTCATATTTTCACTTTTTTGAGCATTTTTCTCATGCTTCAGGATTTGAAAAACACCTGGGGGAGGAAAGAAAGTGCATGTCACCTCTTTGATGAGTCACCTGATGGAATCCACGATATACTAGGCACTTGTCCATTCAGTAGCCCGCAAAAAAAAAAACACTTCACGGGTAAAAAAAAAAGCAAAATCTTTGAAAAAGGCTTTTTTTTTTTAAAAAAAAAAAGCGATTCAAAGAACTACTCAAAAACTCCCAAAAGACGAAGCGTTACCTGAAGCAGTTTCTGCTAGAAAACTCCTCATTTTGACCACCTAAAAAAAAAAAAAATTTAGTGTGCATATACCTTAACCCCTTTACCCCCAAGGGCGGTTTGCACGTAAATGACCGGGCCAATTTTTACAATTCTGACCACTGTCTCTTTATGAGGTTATAACTCTGAAACGCTTCAACGGATCCCAGTGATTCTGACATTGTTTTCTCGTGACATATTGTACTTCATGTTAGTGGTAAAATTTCTTTGGTATTACCTACGTTTATTTGTGAAAAAAACAGAAATTTGGCGAAAATTTCTCAATTTACCAACTTTGAATTTTTATGCCCTTAAATCACAAAGATACGTCACACAAAATACTTAATAAGTTCCATTTCCCACATGTCTACTTTACATCAGCACAATTTTGGAACCAATTTTTTTTTTTGTTAGGGAGTTATAAGAGTTAAATTTGACCAGCAATTTCTCCTTTAAACAACACCATTTTTTTTTAGGGACTACATCACATTTGAAGTCACTTTGAGGGCTCTATATGATAGAAAATACCCAAGTGTGACACCACTCTAAAAACTGCACCCCTCAAGGTGCTCAAAACCACATTCAAGAAGTTTATTAACTCTTCAGGTATTTAACAGAAATTTTTGGAATGTTTTAAAAAAAATGAACATTTAACTTTTTTTTCACAAAAAATTTACTTTAGCTCCAACTTGTTTTATTTTACCAAGGGTTACAGGAGAAATTGGACCCCAAAAGTTGTTGTGCAATTTGTTCTGAGTATGCTGAAATCCCATATGTGGGGGTAAACCACTGTTTGGGCGCATGGCAGAGCTCAGAAGGGAAGGAGCGCCGTTTGACTTTTCAATGCAATTGAGAGAGGATGCCATGTCGCGTATGGAGAGCTCCTGATGTGCCTAAACATTGAAACCCCCCACAAGTGACACCATTTTGGAAAGTAGACGCCCTAAGGAACTTATCTAGATGTGTGGTGAGCACTTTGACCCACCAAGTGTTTCACTGCAGTTTATAACGCAGAGCCGTGAAAATAAAAAAAAAACATTTTCCACAAAAATTATTTTTTAGCCCCAGTTTTGTATTTTCCCAAGGGTAACAGGAGAAATTGGACCCCAAAAGTTGTTGTCCAATTTGTCCTGAGTACGCTGATACCCCATATGTGGGAGGAACCACCGTTTGGGCGCATTGCGGACTCGGAAGGAGCACTGTTTGGAATGCAGACTTAGATGGAATGGTCTGCAGGCGTCACATTGCGTTTGCAGAGCCCCTGATGTACCTAAACAGTAGAAACCCCCCACAATTGACCCCATATTGAAAACTAGACCCCCCAAGGAACTTATCTAGATGTGTTGTGAGAACTTTGAACCCCCAAGTGTTTCACTACAGTTTATAAAGCAGAGCCGTGAAAATTAAAAATCATTTTTTCCCACAAAAATGATTTTTTATCCCCCCAAATTTTTATTTTCCTAAGGGTAACCAGAGAAATTGGACCCCAAAAGTTGTTGTCCAATTTGTCCTGAGTATGCTGATATGCCATATGTTGGGGTAAGCCCCTGTTTTGGCGTACGGGAGAGCTTGGAAGGGAAGGAGCACGGTTTTACTTTTTCAACGCAGAATTGGTTGGAATTGAGATCGGACCCCATGTCGCGTTTGGAGAGCCTCTGATGTGCCTAAACAGTGGAAACCCCCTAATTCTAACTGAAACCCTAACCCAAACACACCCCTAACCCTAATCCCAACCCTAACCATAACCACACCCCTAACCCGAACATGCCCCTAAAACCAACTCGCCCCTAACCTTAAATCCAACCCTAACCACACCCCTAACCCTGACCCTAATCCCAACCATAAATGTAATCCAAACCCTAACTTTAGCCCCAACCCTAACTTTAGCCCCAACCCTAACTGTAACCCTAACTTTAGCCCCAAACCTAACCCTAATGGTCAAATGGAAATAAATACATTTTTTAAATTTTATTTTATTTCCCTAACTAAGGGGGTGATGACGGGGGGGTTGATTTACTTTTATAGCGGGTTTTTTGACAGATTTTTATGATTGGCAGCTGTCACACACTAAAAGACGCTTTTTATTGCTAAAAATTATTTTTGCATCTCCACATTTTAAGAGCTATAATTTTTCCATATTTTGGTCCACAGAGTCACGTGAGGTCTTCTTTTTTGCGGGACGAGTTGATGTTTTTGTTGGTACCATTTTGAGGCACGTGACTTTTTTGATCGCTTTTTATTACGATTTTTGTGAGGCAGAATGAACAAAAAACAGCAATTCGTGAATTTCTTTGGGGGGGGGGGCGGCGTTTATACCGTTCCATGTTTGATAAAACTGAAAAAGCAGTTTTATTCTTCGGGTCAATACGATTACAGCGATACCTCAGTTATATCTTTTTTATGTTTTGGCGCTTTTCTACGATAAAATCTATTTTATATAAAAAATAATTATTTTTGCATCGCTTTATTCTGAGGACTATAACTTTTTTATTTTTTTGCTGATGATGCTGTATGGTGGCTCATTTTTTGCGGGACAAGATGACGTTTTCAGCAATACCATGTTTATTTATATCCGTCTTTTTGATCACGTGTTATTCCACTTTTTGTTTGGCGGTATGATAATAAATTCACAATGGTATGCAAGAAGAAAGTGAAATCTGTTGAAGTGCACACCTAGCACGAAACAGCTGTCATCCGTTTTGTATTCACAAACTCTCCCTGCACCGCATGACTTCATGTGAATAAGGGTATGTTCACACGATCCTGATTTCAATCCTTTTTTTTTCAGGACAAAAACCGCAGCTCTTGGCAGAAAACGCAGGTGCGTTTTTGGTGCGGTTTTTGATGCGGTTTTTAGTGCGTTTTTTTATGCAGTTTTCTCTGCAGATTGTCTGTGTTTGACACAAATAAAGCTTTAACTGCAGTGGGGGAAAAAAAAAAAGAAATGATGTCATTTCCTTGTCCAACCCTTTTCTTCTTCCATCCTCCATTTTGGGACTAAACACCAAAATGAGTGGACGTGTTTTGAATGACAGCGCTCCGCAGAGTGCTGAGCGTAGGCCAGATCACAGCCCGCGGATCCAGCTCTATCCAGCTATTTAAGTCTACGTTCACATTTGCGGTCTGCGCCGCAGCGTCGGGCGTCGCAGCGTCGCCACATGTGTCATGCGCCCCTATATTTAACATGGGGGCGCATGGACATGCGTCGCACTTGCGTTTTGCGCCGTATGCGTCACTGCAGCGCACGCATCCGGGCGCAGAGGACGCAGCAAGTTGCATTTTTGCTGCGTCCAAAATCAATCAAAAAAAGGACGCATGCGGCGCAAAACGCAGCGTTGTGCATGCGTTTTGCTGCGTTTTTGTTTGCGTTGTGTGTTGCGGCGCCGACGCTGCGGCGCACAACGCAAATGTGAACATAGCCTAAGTGCCACGTATTTAAGTGCCACGTATCACGTATTTCAGTGTCACGTGCCACGTATTTCAGTGCCACGTATTTAAGTGACACGTATCACGTATTTAAGTGCCACGTGCCACGTATTTAAGTGCCACGTGCCACGTATTTAAGTGCCACGTGCCACGTATTTCAGTGCCACGTGCCACGTATTTCAGTGCCACGTATTTAAGTGCCACGTGCCACGTATTTCAGTGCCACGTGCCACGTATTTAAGTGCCACGTGCCACGTATTTAAGTGCCACGTATCACGTATTTCAGTGCCACGTGCCACGTATTTCAGTGCCACGTATTTAAGTGCCACGTATCACATATTTCAGTGCCACGTGCCACGTATTTAAGTGACACGTATCACGTATTTAAGTGACACGTATCACGTATAAGTGCCACGTGTCACGTATTTAATTGCCATGTATTTAAGTGCCACATATCCCACGAAGATTTTCCATGGAGAACAGACACATCCAGAGATATGTCTGCTCTCCACGGCTGCAGCAACACACTGACAGGAGCCATAGTTCCTGTCGGTGTGTCACTGCGCATGCGCGAGCGAGTTTACCGGCGGTCATTGACCCCGGCACTCTCGCTTAACGGCAGTGCTGCGTGGGAAAGTTCAACGCAGCTGTACTGCTGTTAACCGAGACGCCGGAGTCATTGAACTCCGGAACAGTACGTGATACACTGCTAGGAGCTTCGCTCCTGGCAGTGTATTGCCGGAGAGCAGCCGATCGGCATGGGACACTCGTTTTATGGATTCTGCGGACAGGGAGTATGAATTTGATTTTTTATTTTGGGATTTTTTCTAGGGGATCGAGGGCTTCGCCTACAAGTGTGCTGTTGGTGAGTATATACTCTGTGTTATATGTTGTATGTACTGTACTGTGTGTCATGTATGTGTATTGTGTGTAGGTGTTTTGTGTAACTTTATAACTGTGCTAAGTCGCCGGACACAGGGACAACTCTCCCATCCTAATACCGGATGGGAGTAGTAGTCCCATACGGCGACTTAGCACAATGGTGGCACTAGCGTCGCATGGGGACACGCACACACACACGCATACACACACACACACACACACACACACATACACACACACACACACACACACATACACACACACACATACATACCAAATCAATCAAACGGCCGACACGATCCCCATGCGACGGTACGCCTCCATGTCTCTCCGCCCAAGCACTTCCGCCCACGCACTTCCCCGCACTTCCGGCTGCAGCGGTTCTGCACCACAAACCGCAATAAAACCCGCAGATATATTTTTGATCTGTTTTACTGCGGGTTTGACCTCACAATGGAGGTCTATGGGTGCAGAACCGCTGCTTTTTCGGGCAAAGAAGTGACATGCTCCTTCTTTTTTCCCGCAGCTATTCAGCACGGCTTTTTTTTTTAAATTCAGGATCATGTGCACAGCGGTTCCTGTTTTCCATAGGGTACATTGTACTGTACCCTGCATGGAAAACAGCTGCGGAACCGCAGCGGCAAAACCGCTGCGGTTCTGCAGTAAAAAACGCACTGTGTGAACATGGCCTAAACCGCTCTGATTATTCAAAACCGGTGAGTGCGCTTTCACTTTCTTCTTGCATACCATTGTGAAATTGTTGTTTTTTCAAAAGCAGCACCAAGGCAGAAACTCTGTAGCGTTTTTTTTGTCTGTTTTTTTTTGTCTGTTTTTTGACAAAAGGCATAGATGGTGCGATTCATACCCCTGGAGCAGAAAGGGTCTGGCGTATAGCGGCTGTGCGATTGCATTTTTTTCTTTTTATTGTGGTATGATAATAAAGTGTTGTTTTTTTGCCTCGGTTTTTCTTTTTTTTACGGTGATCACTGAAGGGGTTAACTAGTGGGACAGTTTTATAGGTGGGGTCGTTATGGACGCAGCAATACTAAGTATGTGTACTTTTATTGTTTTGTTTTTTTGTTATTTAGATAAAGAAATGTATTTAGTGGAACAATATATATATTTTTTCTTTATTTAGGATTTTTTTTTTTTACATATGAAATATATATTTTTTTAACTATATAACATTGCCCCAGGGGGGGACATCATGTCATAGTGTCAGATCGCTGATGTGACACTTTGCACACCACTGTGTCAGATCAGCGATCTGACAGGCAGTGCTGCAGGCTTGCAAGCGCCTGCTCTGAGCTGGCGCTTGCAAGCCACCTCCCTGCAGGACCCGGAAGGAGCCCCGCGGCCATTTTGGATCCGGGGCCTGCAGGGAGGAGGAGGTAGGAGACCCTCGGAGCAACGCGATCACATCGCGTTTCTCCGAGGGTCTCAGGGAAGCACACAGGGAGCCCCCTCCCTGCGCGATGCTTCCCTATGCCGCCGGTACGCTGCGATCATGTTTGATCGCAGTGTTCCGAGGGTTAATATGCTGGGAGCGGTCCGTGACTGCTCCTGGCACATAGTGCCGGATGTCAGCTGTAATAGTCAGCTGACACCCGGCGGCGATTGACCGTGCTCCCCCTGTGAGCGTGGATGATCACGTTGGACGTACTATTCCGTCCATGGGAAGTAGGGCCCACCCCACATGGACAGAATAGTACGTCTAGTGGCAGAAAGGGGTTAAGAGTAATAATAATCTTTATTTTTATATAGCGCTAACATATTCCACAGCGCTTTACAGTTTGCACACATTATCATCGCTGTCCCTGATGGGGCTCACAATCTAGAATCCCCATACATCAGTATGTTTTTGGAATGTGAGAAGTTGTTGTCCTTGGTGGGATTTGAACCCAGGACCCCAGTGCTGCAATGCTAACCACTGAGCCACCATGCTGCCCATATGAAAAGACTGGAGGAAAACAGAGTATTTTAGTTAAAAAATAGTATTTTATTATTAATATATCACAATGAAGGCTAAATACAAAGCACATAGTAGAGAAAAAGGATGATGTATAAGATCACCAGTGCCAGGTATCCCGTCATAAGGTGCACATAAATGGGAAGCGTTTTATCAATAAAGTGCAAAGATCCCCTTGAGAAAGCTACAAAATAAGTAAAACGTACTTTGGGGGCCTTGTTGGATCCATTCTGGTGCCATCCACCCTATCTACTATTTGTTGGTAAGCGTTGTTCCAGATATGTTTACTTGAGACCATTTCGGTCACATTATCTTTGCACTATATTGATAAAACGGTGATCTTATACATCATCCGTTTTCTCTACTATGTGTTTTGTATTTAGTCTTCATTGTGATATATTAATAATAAAATACTCTGTTTTAACCAAAATACTCCGTTTCCTCCAGTCTTTTATAATCAAATGGAGTTGGTTACTCTTTTTCCCTTTGGGGTTTTGTTTTGCATAACCTGGTGCATGTTTTTGTGATAATGTGGTTATCTGGTATTTATATACCTTAAGAGTATGTTCAAAAGATGTTTTCTTGCTGTTCACATGTTCAGGCTTTTGAGTATCTTTTAACTGCTTTAGTTTGGAAAAACATCAAACAATTAAAAGAAGTGACCTAACCATTCTTCCGCTAGGAAGATGCTGTGCACACGTAACCTTGGGGAATGTCACACAAATGGCCACTATTGTATACATGTACTGTATGTGTGTAATGTTTAAAAAAAAAGGCACAACAAATGTTTACAGGAAGCACCAATAAAACGTTGAGGCCACGTTCACACGTTCAGTATTTGGTCAGTAATTTACATCACTATTTCTAAGCTAAAATCAGGAGTGGAACAATCAGAGGAAAAGTATAATAGAAACATGTCACCACTTCTGTATTTATCACCCACTCCTGGTTTTGGCTTACAAATACTGATGTAAAATACTGACCAAATACTGCTAGTGTGAACGTGGCCTAAAACGTTTCCAAAAATCAATCAGGATAAAAAAAAATAACAAACACTGGTGCTTCCGTAAAGGTTTTCTGCTTGAAAGCTTCATAGTTTTCCCTTGCCTGAAATAAGCGTGAGAACATATACAGCGCATACAATGCCTTGCGAAAGTATTCGGCTCCCTGGAACTTTTTCAACCTTTTCCCACATATCATGCTTCAAACATAAAGATACCAAATGTACATTTTTGGTGAAGAATCAGCAACAAGTGGAAGTGGAAAACTTTTCAGTTTTTGATTTCCCACAAAACTTTAAAATAACCAATAAATTTCGTTCAACTTCACAACTGTGTTCCACTTGTTTAAAAAACAAAAAAGGGGCCATAAATTATACAATCTCAGCCATAAATATAAGTAGAAGAACCGAAAGAGAATGGACACAGAGCAAATATAAATATAAAAATATCACAATTTTATTAGCCAATAACTAAAACCACAAAAAATACATAAACGTAAAAAGACAAATAATTAAAAGTGAAATACGACAAATCTGGTCCTCAGGGTGAGTATATTTGGACTATGACCTCAGCCAGGACCCTCGAGTACATTGGACCTGCGACGCTGAGTGGGTCCCCCGCCTGGCATCGCACATTCCACTTTATAGATGCCGATACAATTGAAAGGAAAGATGGAGGAGGGAGCGTCAGCTGAAGCTCCCTCCCATTATTCCCATAATTATATCCCATTAGTCCTGTTTGCGTCTGACAACTCAGCGCAGCATGCACAATGATGTCATTGCAGCGAGTACATTATACCGAGATGTACAGAAGATCTGAAGGTGTCATAAAGAGACCGGGCATCAGAAGAACGGGCAGAGGTGAGTGTTTTGTTTTTTTTAATGTGAGGCCTATTATACTGTATGGAGCACTATGTGAGGCCATTACACTGTAAGGAACAGAAGGAACACTATGTGGGGCCATTATACTGTATGGAGCACTATGTGGGGGCCATTATACTGTATGGAGCACTATGTGGGGCCCATTATACTGTATGGAACATTATGTCGGGCCCATTATACTGTATGGAGCATTATGTCGGGCCCATTATACTATGTGGAGCACTATGTGGGGGCATTATACTGTATGGAACACTATGTGGAGCCATTATACTGTATGGAACACTATGTGGGGCCATTATACTGTATGGAGCACTATGTGGGGCCATTATACTGTATGGAGCATTATGTCGGGCTCATTATACTGTATTGAACACTATGTGAGGCCATTATACTGTATGGAGCACTGTGGGATCATTACACTGTACAGAAGGCAATGCAGGACCCTGATACACTGTATGGAGGGCTGTGTGGGGTTTATTATACTGTAAGGAGCACTTTTTTGTGGCCATTATACTGTATGAAGGGCTGTGTGGGCATTACAGTTGGAAAATCATATAATGGAGTCACCATTCTTTGTTGGGGGAGATTGAGAGGGGGTACAGTAGGGTCATCATACCATGCATGTGGTGGGTACTGTGGGGGTATCAATGAATATGCGGCTCCACCCCTATGGGAGGTGGAGCTGCATATTCATCACTGTAATGAGCGGTACCACGTGACCGCTCACACAGGACAAGCTGCCGGCGCGGAGAGGAGGCATCGCGGGAGCTGAGTGAGTATTTTAATGCAAGCGGGCGGGCGCACTGGGGGTGGGAGGCGGGAGGTGCCCACGAACTTTATTTTAAACACAAAAAAAAAAACAACTTGATTTTTCATTCCTTCTCTCCAGCAAACGCTGCTGGGGAGAAGGAATGAATGCCGGCTTCAGCACCACACGCAGGGGGGACAGCACTTACTGTAGCACTGTTTCTCCTGCGGCGGTATGTGCACATGGAGTAGAGTGCACACTGTTCTCCGTGTGCACATGTGCGGGACGCTTTGCGGACCGTGCTGCCGGAGAAACGTAGACATGTCTCCGTGTTTTGCACACGGACACACGGTCCGCGAAAAATCACTGACATGTGCGGAGACACATTGATTTTAATGTGTACACATTTTAATGTGTTACACTGTACAGAAGGCAATGCAGGACCCTGATACACTGTATGGAGGGCTGTGTGGGGTTTATTATACTGTAAGGAGCACTTTTTTGTGGCCATTATACTGTATGAAGGGCTGTGTGGGCATTACAGTTGGAAAATCATATAATGGAGTCACCATTCTTTGTTGGGGGGAGATTGAGAGGGGGTACAGTAGGGTCATCATACCATGCATGTGGTGGGTACTGTGGGGGTATCAATGAATATGCGGCTCCACCCCTATGGGAGGTGGAGCTGCATATTCATCACTGTAATGAGCGGTACCACGTGACCGCTCACACAGGACAAGCTGCCGGCGCGGAGAGGAGGCATCGCGGGAGCTGAGTGAGTATTTTAATGCAAGCGGGCGGACGCACTGGGGGTGGGAGGCGGGAGGTGCCCACGAACTTTATTTTAAACACAAAAAACACACGCGGCGGTATGTGCACATGGAGTAGAGTGCACACTGTTCTCCGTGTGCACATGTGCGGGACGCTTTGCGGACCGTGCTGCCGGAGAAACGTAGACATGTCTCCGTGTTTTGCACACGGACACACGGTCCGCGAAAAATCACTGACATGTGCAGAGACACATTGATTTTAATGTGTACACATTTTAATGTGTTACACTGTACAGAAGGCAATGCAGGACCCTGATACACTGTATGGAGGGCTGTGTGGGGTTAATGTGTCTACGTGTGTCAGTGTCTCCGGTACGCGAGGAAACTGTCACCACACTTACCGGAGCCACTGACGTGTGAAACAGACCGTAAGCTGTTTACGAGCCATGGCTTTTGCAGTAAAATGTAACTAAGAAAATGTCAGGAAAATGTGACTAGAACATCTAAACCTTATACAGCGTTAGGCCTCTTTCACACGTCAGTGTCTCCGGTACGTGTAGTGACAGTTTTCTCACGTACCGGAGACACTGACACACGTAGACCCATTCAAATGAATGGGTCTATGCACATGTCTCCGTGTTTTCACGGACCATGTGTCCGTGTGCAAAACACGGAGACATGTCCATGTTTCTCCGGCAGCATGTACAGCAATACGTCCTGCACACGTGCACACGGAGAACAGTGTGCACTCTCCTCCGTGTGCACGTACCGCCTGCAGGAGAGACAGCGCTACAGTAAGCGCTGTCCCCCCCGCTGTGGTGCTGAAGGCGGCATTCATCTCTTCTCCCCCGCAGGAGAGAAGAGATGAGCGATCAAGTTTTTTTTTCTTTTTTGTTTAAAATAAAGTTGCATGTGCCCCCGCCTTCCACCCCCAGTGCGCCACCCGGCCCCTTGCAGAAGAAATACTCGCCTAGCTCCCGCAATGTCTCCACTCTCCTCTCAGCGCCTGCAACTTGAGCACACGGACACGGATAAATCCGGTACCGATTTCTCCGGTACTGGAATTATCTGGACGTGTGAAAGAGGCCTTAATCAGAGTCACTGTAAATTAAGGCAGCTATGTACTGGCTACTATGGACCAATGTTATTCTATGGGCCTATACACATGTCCAATTTTAATCCTCAGACTGTGTTTGTCGAAGGAAAAAGTTGCAGTATTTCCAAAAAAATTCTGTTTTATGTCTCAAAGAATTTGTACAATATTATTGTTGATATTAAATGTGGAAAAATATTTTAAATTATTCTTCTTGATATGATTTATTTAGCATGACAAAAATCCTGGCATTTTAAAAGGGTTGTGTAGACTTTTTTCGATCCACTGTACTCTAACACTTCATGTAGTAGACAATGTTGAACACAAGGTGGCGCCATAAGAAAGGGATTTTGGTTTTTCCCAGACAATTTAGCTCAGTAGTTTATAACAATAGAACACTGTAGCAACATAGAGATTTACTGTAATTTCTACCTGAGCACACGAACAATCCTTGTTATATGACATCATAATAAGTCTTATTTACATTAGTTTATATATCCTATAAAATATTTTACAGGGTGAATATATGAACTGAAGCAGCCATTTTATTGTCTAAAGATAATAATGTTTTATTTCCAGAAACAGCACCACCCTTAGGTTATGTCTAGTATAGCAGTATTTCCTTGAATGAGGCCAAGTTGCAATACCAGATACAAACTGTGGGCAAACTTATTTTTTTAATTAACCTTGTACAGGAATTGGCCACTTTAGGTATACTATTTCCTAATTAGTGGGAACAATTAAGTATACGGCTACAGGTTACATGCCCAAAGACCCTTCTATGCCTTTGTTACATCGCAGTATAATGAAGGGGAATGGTGCTGCTTTGCAGCTCTGGGGTCCTGGATTCAAATCCCTCCAAAGACAACACCTGCGAGGACTTTGTATGTTCTCCCCCAGTTTTTTGAGACTTTCAAACATAACTTGCCGACCAGATGCCAAAATCATTATTACGACGGCCTTAATCAGGTTTCGGATTGAATCTCTGCAAGGTATCTTAAAAGTTAATGAACTTGTGTGAATCTAGTTTGAAAACTTGTGTCCAAGTATATAATAAACTAATAAGTTATATTGTTCTAAATTCTTGCCCTTGATGTTAACTATACTGCTGCAAAGATTTTTGGCCAACATGTGCTTGCAGTACACAAGGATGGCCTCAGAGTGGCACTGCAGCACACTGTATTGTATTAAGCAGGCCAGGTTTTCAGCTTTGTTTGGAAGTAAATAGGAATATTTCCATTTATTTACAGTAAGCAGAAACATTGACAACAGCCAGGAATTGAAATGGAAATTGTTATAAAGTTGCAAGAGTTTAAGGCCAAAATTAACTGAAATACTCTTTTTGTATTCTCAGTGTTAGGCCTCATTCAGCCATCCGTTAATTCGCAAGTAAGCAAAAAAAAACAAACAAAAAAAAACTTGACGTTTCAGCTGTGTTTGGTCCGTGTCAGATTTTACCATCACAGTTTTTTTAGTGATTTACACTGATAAAAAATACATAAATTGCAAAGCTTCTCTTATTCTTTGCTATATTGATGATGGAAAGCACATGAATTGCAGAGTGATTACATCCGTGTGCTGTCTATGATTTTTAGGGACCTATAGTCTTGAATGGGTAATTTTGATTTGTGACACTGATCAAAAACTGACATGTGTTGGGCAGTTTTTTGTGGGCACATTGCCAAAGACAAGGATTTGTGAACAGCCCCAAAGGCTGTAATGGGTGCGTGTTCTATCCATGAAAACCACGGCTACGTGATAAATGGACATCTGAATGAGGCCTTACCACCGTCTAAAGGTCATATATAGCTATTGAAGAAATCAGCATATTAATTGATGTGTAAATAAGGCTGAAGTGCTATGGTAGATCTGAAACCTCTGTCATTCCAGCTCTACTCCCCTCCCAGCACCACCTACTCTTCCTTGACTGACAGCCTCTTTGCTGTGTGATTTCAGGCAAAGGACCAGTCAGTCAAGCAGGAGGAGGCAGCAGCGCTGGGTGGGGAATTGAGTCACATGTCCATATAAATAGTTTGGGAGGCGAAATACTGCTGACGGATTCCCTTTCAGTAGTATGGATATATATGAGAGTTTGAAGGATCGTTCACTCCTGCAAGTGGATTTGGTTCTATTGTGCATCAGACTCATACCTCCTATGATCATAATTCACGTGTGGCATGGATGGACTCATGTCCTTTGTAATCCTAATGATTCCATGTTGGCAAAGAAAATAGTGTTAGATGGGCATGTTGCCAAGAAGTTCATGTTATCTTATTGATAAAGTATGTTTGTATACAATCTGGTTTTGCATTTTAAGTTCTGGTTTTAGTGTCCCGTATGGGAATGGATCCCCCAAGTGAAGAAAAGTGAAAGGCGGGAGTCAAGCCTGCAGTGTAGATCCCCACAGAGAAGTGGGATGGGTCCAGACAAGTGACAACAGTGCTGAGAAGCCGGAGACAGGCAGCTAAAAGGAAAGCAGTGGAGGGCTCCTCAGAGCTCTGGTGGGTGGCAGCCATCATGGAGGGTGCCACCCTGAGACCGTGTCATGGATGGACAGCGCCAGGTGGTAGCGTCAGGAGGCCCCAGCAGGAAGTGTGGCAACACAGGTAGAGGCACCACTGGAGAATTGGAGTGGATGTGGACCCTCCGTGACACCAGTTTTAATTGATTTGGCCCTTAGTCTTGAAACGTTTAAATAATGTGGCTCTATCCTGTGAGATCTTGCTGTCCGGAGTGTATGGTCGAAGAAATGTGTTATTTTTACTGGGTAATTCCTACACGACGCAGTTCTCATTTTACTGCCTCCCTTACAGATACTCTGGCACTGAATGGTTTTCATGTGCAGAAGCAGTGAAAGTAATCTATGTGGCCACCATTAATAGTTCAGGTGGTTTTAATCAATTGGGATCCAGTGAATTTAATGGTTACAAATGACACTCTATGTGACTGCTGAATCCTGACAGTGTGTGGTGCACGCTCTGTCACGATTGCTGGTGCCAGCAGGTAGTTACATACAATTTGCATACTTGCAGTCATGTTTGGCACCACACAGTCACAATTCTGCAGAGTGTACCTGCACACTTTGGTCCTAAGCCTGGTTAACCCCTTTACCGCCTCACCTCCGCAGTCAGTTTTCAGCTCTATGGTTTGCATTTTAATTCCCCTTCCTCCAGGAGCCATAACTTTATTATTTTTCCATCAAGATACAGTAGCATATAAGGTCTCGTTTTTTGTGGGACTACAGTAGTTGTAGTTTTGATTGAGACAACCCATTTTCTTCAAAATGTACTATAAAATGGGAAAATATGACTTTGTGGGATGAAATGTTGAAAAATATGCAATTCTGCCATTTTCATAGGTGGTTTTCCTTTCTTGGATGCTGCCCTTCCCGTGGTTGTTCCTTCCCGGTGAAAGACCTGGCTATTCATTGCTTGAGTTGAGAAACACGTGATGGTGTCTCCGCGGCTTTTTTACATGCATTCTCTTTACATGGCCAGGGTGAATGAAATGCGATGTGGATGTGATTAAGGGCATAGTCCAAAGCTTTCCATCATGATCTGTCCTTCCTTCTTCCTTTTCTTGAAACGATGGGAGGTATGGACTTCTCTTCACGATCCGTTGCTGCTTGTGTGGCAGCCATCACAGTCGGGAATAAGCCTTTATTCTACCCTCGGCGGTGTTTAATCTTTGGTCTTGTGGCAGGTAAACTATGCTTGCTTAGCATCACTAACAGGAATAAGCCTTTATATTCCCCTCTATAGTTGCTCTCTGTAATGGCTGCTCTCTCATTCAGGAGGACTAATCTCTCCTAGCTGGGGCAGATTACATCAACTGCAGTGTAATATGAAGCTTTTAACATTATTTTCCTCAACCCTGGGGTGTCAAGTGCTAAAAGGGCTGTCCACCTTCCGACTAGGCGTGCGCGGCCTCCCTCAATGCAATGAATTGAAGAAGACCGTGTATGTCTAGTTAGAATATGGGCAGAAGTATGCATATCGCATACTTAGTCACATGACCATGGTCACACCATCGGCACCGGAGAATCCTCATAGCGTGCACTGTGCACAATGTGAGGATTCATAAGTCTGCAGTCATATAGAATAACTTCAGACTTTTGTGAAAAGTCTCGACAATCCCTTTAAGTTTTTTCAACTTACTTATCTTGCAGACTTCTTCCTTGCTTTTGCGTGCTGTTTGTCTGCAAATAAGTTAGAAAGCAAAAACAACACAAGAGCTAACTTTCTCCAGACATAGCCGCCATGGGAGTGGACAGACATTCCTAACACTAACGCCACACTCCCAATGACTCAGCATTTCACATACCAGCTCAGTGTGTTAGAGGGAATTTCTTAGGAGGGTTTTTCTATTTCATATGAGAGCAGCACACTACAGGGCAAGGAAGCCTGATTACATAGTTGTTTAACTTATTTGGCTGTGTGCTGTAGTATCAATACAATCAGTGTTTTATCAATAGGAGATTATCACTAGAGGACTACATCTCCCGTGCAGACCAGTCAGGCTAATCTGTGTGACCCCGCCCCCCACCACTGATTGGCAGCTTGCTGACCATGTATAGTGTACACAGGAAGCTGTCAGTCAGTGGTGTGGGCAGGATTATACAGGGACCAGAAGTCTAATCTCTGCTACATCAAATAAAACAAGGATTCTATCAAAACTACGCCAAGCAGCCCAGCAAGTGATACATCACTGGAATCAGGCTTTCTTGTCCTATATTTTGATGCTCTCAAATTATATAGCCAAAACCTACTGACAGATTCTCTTTACCTATTTGTGCCCTGTATTCATCACTCCTGCTACTCACAAGCATGGCATGTTGTTGGCATGTTGGACCCAGGACATTTCTCCTACAAAATGAATTGATGTACACAACACCAATCCATTGTATCACACTTGCCACATTTTATCAGTTAGTTGTCGCAGAATGCACACACTCCTCCTCATCAGTGAAATTGTAACACCAATAAGGAACAATTGTGGAATTACAGAAATCACAGGATGGATAGACCTGATAAATTATGAAAAGTTGGAAACATTTTCCAAACATCTTGATTTATTCAGTATCGAGTGTGAACGCCAAGTGCAGAAATCGCTGCACTTAAACATCTTAACTGCCATCAGTGAGGTTATTAATGGTAGTCTGAGGAATGTTCTGCCACGCTGAATGGATATGGGCCCGAAAATCATCAAGATCCACCTCTTACAATTGTCCACCAATGATGTTGAAGATGTGCTCGATGGCAGAGAAGTCCAGAAATGCTGCAGGTCATGGTAGCAGGTTTAGGCCATGCAGTCACCTCATAGTTTCACAAGCAACATTTGACCTTGCGTTGCCGTTTTGAAAAACGCCTCCTAGCACACTTTCATGTTCCCTCGTGAAGGCCTGTTTATGGTGTTGCCCACTTGATAACCAAAGCACTCTAAAGCTATCATTATATTCAAGTCATAAGGGGGAATCCTCTCTGAAGAGTATACAACTCCATTCCAGCTTCCATTGCTGTCTTGCTGTTCACCATGATGGCCTATGAGAGCGGTGGCATAAGGTCAAGTAAACTGTAGCTAGACGTGTTCCTGGACACTGACACCTTGGCTAGTTATGTGTTGTCCAATTTCACTTACGGTCTAGAATTGATCACTATGTGCCATTCTTCTAATCTGATGAGACATGGGCAACACCCAAAGAGGCCTTCATGGGAGAAAGCCACATTGGTCCTACCACTAGGATTATGGTGTTGAGTGGCATAATAAACATTACTCTGACCTCTCTAGTCTTCATTCCTCACACACTGACAGGTCAGCTTGATATTGATTTGGTGGTGGAGCCCATAGTACAGCCATTTCTGCAAAGTGTCCTAGGAGCTGTTTTTCCACGTGACAATGCAACCTAGCATGTTGCTGTTTAGCTTGTGCGGCCTAAATGTGCTACCATGACCTGCAGCATCTCCAGACTTGCCTTCATTCAAGCACATCTGTGATGCCAGTGGTCGGCGATTACATAGGAGCTGCCAGCACTGGATCGTTATGATTTGCGGAAGTCCATTCATGGCGGCAGAACATTCCTTGCACAACCATTAATAACCTTGTTGATCGCAGCCAAGGCTTTAAGTGTGGGGATTATTGCATTTGGTGCACTCTCAATACTGAATAAATTTAGCTATTTTGAAAGTTTTATTTACATTTTTTTGCATCATTTACACATCACTAACTTGTCTATCCATCCTAGGGTTTCCATAATTCTATGACTTTTCCTTCTTGGTGCTGCAATTTCAATGTTGAGGAGTGTATAAAGAAATAGCAACGTGTGATATTTGCAAGAGAGTGATGAACCCAGTGTCCATCCTCTTACATTCTGCTTCACTCAGATTTTGTCATTGTATCACAAAGTTTACACAAAATTCCCCATATATATACTATTAGGGAAAAAGAGGCATAGGCAAAGGATATAAATTCAATAAAAACATATTTTTAATAAAGAAATCATTAAAATTACAATAGTACTCAACAGGAGAATCCTCTAAATAAAAAGCAGCTGGGGACTAAATCCAGATATGGTGATGTATCAATATAGCAGCAACAATAAATACTACATAGAAAATGTACACAAGCAGCACGAAAAAAATATATCAGTCTTTAGCCTATCTATAGCCTACATATAGCTGTGTCATTTGATATAAATATATCTAAATGTCATGGAACAAAAGCTCCTATGGACCTACAACGTCATGTATGCCCCCTATGTGAGGAAGCCAGTCAGGCAAAACGGCGCTGTCGGGGTCGCTGTGGGACACTCCATACCTGAGTTACATCCATGTAAGTTTACAAAATTTAAGCAACATTACTATATGAATTGCACTTGAGAAGCACAAAGCACTTTATTGAAGCTGAGTATGCCACTAAGGGATTATCAGTATACTTATGGCTGTTTGTAGGTCCATAGGAGCTTTTGTTCCATGACATTTAGATATATTTATATCAAATGACACAGCTATATGTAGGCTATAGATAGGCTAAAGACTATTTGATATATTTTTTTTCGTGCTGCTTGTGTACATTTTCTACGTAGTATTTATTGATGCTGCTATATTGATACATCACCATATCTGGATTTAGTCCCCAGCTGCTTTTTATTTAGAGGATTCTCCTGTTGAGTACTATTGTAGTTTGAATGATTTCTTTATTAAAAAGATGTTTTTATTGAATTTATATCCTTTGCCTATGCCTCTTTTTCCCTAATAGTATATATGGGGAATTTTGTGTAAACATGTATATTTGGAGGTGTGCACAACACTATCTGTGGACTTGTGATAAAAATATTATTGTATCACAAAGGGTGGATATCAGTTTTGCCAATATTACATTGAATATGGGATTGTTTTATTAGTTTTACAAATGAGGCATGTATAAGGCACAGTCTGTCGATGCCCCCACCAAATGGTCCCCTGATTATTCTGAATTTATCTATGGGGTGGAACAAGCCACATTCAGTGCCATCAAGTCCCCTAGTATTATACAGAACGCTGATGTTTTGAATTATGTCATGTTCCTAATACTGTAATTATCAAATATTCTCCACTTTAGTAATGCTGTAGGGCAGGCCTGTCACACACAGACGTGACTCATGGGGTAACGCCAGCACATGGGATGCAGCGTTTCCTGTCTTGTGCTCATATCCTTATGATCTTGGCATCCATCTTCACGTGTTACTAAAAGCGTTTTCAGTAAGTGAATGACCCCAGCTGCAGGTTATTATGAAGGAACAATTCCATGTATGCTCATCTTCCCCAGGTCCACCAGCAAGTCTCCGCTGCGGCTTCCCTGGTCCGGGATTGGCTGCAGCTCTCAAGGAGGCGTTCTGTCTGCACTGGCAGAGCCGCTGGGCTCACCGATTGGCTGCTGCACTGTCTATGAAGCCAACGCCAGACACAGAGCAGTGGTGGACACTTACCTGTAGACCTGGGGAAGGTGAGTAAAGATGGTTTGTTTCTTTATAATAACTGGCAGGAACAAGAACTTTAGATATGACACTGGAGCAGAAATTATGGAAAGCAGATACCGTACTTAGTGTCATGAGGTTGTGACCATGGCTTACACACCTGGCATCTGGTAACAGCAACTTTAGAGAAGGGCTAACAGCTCATTTTTAAGTAAAAGGCAGAGTTTTCTGTCTTCTAACATAGACCTGATCCCACAGTATTTTATGGGAATGCTCTCGGTAATCCGGCATCAGTTGTTGCACTGAATGGGTCATGTTTTCTGATTCGGCTATGGACACATAACCAAGTGTCCAACATTTGCATCAGTTGTAACCTTAACAAAACAACTAACCAGACACAACGAATATATGGAAACCCAACCCTAATGGTTCTGAGATGATATGAGACACAACCAAACTGAAAGTTGCAACAAATAATCCAGCAGATTTGGGTTTTTGGCAACAGGTGCCGAGTTATCTTGTGAGTCACTGTCCAAATGTATTGACGATCGTTTGATTCATTTTGCAATGCGACATTGGCATCTTCCAGTTATATTACCAACATCTCTGTGGAGCCCTAACTGTATACACCTGGACCATATGATGGCCATTCATTGTAACTACATCTGCTGCACAGAATGCTTCGGTATCTTAACATGGGATGCAATGATATTAGTGATGAGCGAATATACTCGTTACTCGAGATTTCCCGAGCACGCTCGGGGGTCCTCCGAGTATTTTTTAGTGCTCAGAAATTTAGTTTTTCTGGCCGCAGCTGAATGATTTACATCTGTTAGCCAGCATAAGTACTTGTGGGGGTTGCCTGGTTTGCTAGGGAATCCCCACATGTACTTATGCTGGCTAACAGATGTAAATCATTCAGCTGCGGCAAGAAAAACTAAATCTCCGAGCACTAAAAAATACTCGGAGGACCCCCGAGCGTGCTCGAAAACCTCGAGTAACAAGTATATTCGCTCATCACTAAATGCTATTGATATGTTTTTTTAAACAGTTTATGCCTAATACACTGTTCCACAAAATGGTGTCAGCCACAGTACTCCGTTCACCTCTAGAAGATGACCCTATTGGAATTGGAGCAGATCTGCAGTACCCAGCAGTGATTACTACACAGTTTATGAAGCTGTGCTGTTCAGTTCCACAGCTGCTAAAATCCAGCAATTGATAGGACTGAAAATAAACAGCTAATCAGTGAAGGGGTCTAAGGCTGCGTGTCCACGTTCAGGATGGACGGCGGTATCGCCGGAGCGGCGAAACCGCTCGGCGCTAAGCCCCGCCCCCTTCTGGGACGCGATCATGCCGGATGTGTTAACTGTACACATCTGGGATCATCGCCCCCCTCCCATAGGGCCCTGTGTTATGCCTTGCGGGGACGCTGCGTCCCCGCAAGGTGTACGGACATGCTGCGATCTGACAAGACACGCAGCATGTCCGGAGTCGCAGGCCCGCCGCGTGCGGGTTTCCACACATAGTGGACACGGGATTTCATAAAATCCCCTCCACTATGCTGGAACATCTGGACACTGCGTGTTTGACGCTGCAGCTCTGCGCAGCGTCAAACAAGCAGCGTTTACTGACCGTGGACACACACCCTAAGGGCTCATTTCCACTTGCAAGAGAAAAAAACAGTCTGTAATCTGGACCGAAAAAACGGATGTAACGTATGCGATTGTCATGCGATTGTCACGCGAGTGCAATGCGATTTTTTAATCGCACCATCCGTTTTACATCCGTTTGACATCCGTATGCAATCTGTTTTTTTTCTCTGCAACTATTTTTATACAATCATTTACAGGACCATTTACAGTGTTCTATACCACAGAATGGTAAGGTATCCGTAAAAAACGGACAGAATACGGATGGTCCGTATTCCATGCGTTTTTTTTCTCGCACCCATTGACTTGCATTGGCGAGTCTCGTCCGAGAATCACAGCAATACGCAGCATGCTGCGATTTTTTTCTCAGTCCGATTTCGGCTGAGAAAAAAAATCGCAAATGAAAAGACACCTATTGAATAACATTGGTCCGAGTGCAATCTGATTTTTTATCGGATTCCACTCGTCCATTTTCCTCGCAAGCGGAAATGAGCCCTAAGTGTCAGACCCCCACTGATCTGAAGTTGATGCCCTACCCTTGATAAGTCATCAATATAGAAGTAGTGGGACAACCCTTTAAGCAACTTTCTAAACAAAAATCTTCATTAAAATGTCTCTACCACTTTGCTGCTGTTTTTGCAAAAATGTTTCAAACCTGTCAGATGTTCTTGACAGCTATCTGCTCCGACTCTCCCTTCTCTCAGTGTTGGAGATAGCAGGAGGGACGGCAGGAAGTTGTACACAGATCTGTGGCAGAGAAAGGTGATTGTACTTGGAAGGGAGGGATTAAAAGTTGACTATAGACAAGGAGGGAATCACATGGAGAGGAAATAAGTAGTATTAGAGCTGTGCTGATTAGGGATGAGCGAATATACTCGTTACTCGAGATTTCTCGAGCACGCTCGGGGGTCCTCCGAGTATTTTTTAGTGCTCGGAGATTTAGTTTTCCTCACTGCAGCTGAATGATTTACATCTATTAGCCAGCTTGATTACATGTGGGGATTCCCTAGCAACCAGGCAACCCCCACATGTACTTATGCTGGCTAACAGATGTAAATCATTCAGCTGCGGCGATGAAAACTAAATCTCCGAACACTAAAAAATACTCGGAGGACCCCCGAGCATGCTCAGGAAATCTCGAGTAACGAGTATATTCGTTCATCACTAGTTCTGATATATGAATGTGAAAGTGATATTCAGCCTATATTACTGGGAGAGACGCATAGACCTCATATCCAGCCTATACAGGTCCTTCTCAAAAAATTAGCATATAGTGTTAAATTTCATTATTTACCATAATGTAATGATTACAATTAAACTTTCATATATTATAGATTCATTATCCACCAACTGAAATTTGTCAGGTCTTTTATTGTTTTAATACTGATGATTTTGGCATACAACTCCTGATAACCCAAAAAACCTGTCTCAATAAATTAGCATATTTCACCCGTCCAATCAAATAAAAGTGTTTTTTAATAACAAACAAAGAAACAATCAAATAATAATGTTCAGTTATGCACTCAATACTTGGTCGGGAATCCTTTGGCAGAAATGACTGCTTCAATGCGGCGTGGCATGGAGGCAATCAGCCTGTGACACTGCTGAGATGTTATGGAGGCCCAGGATGCTTCAATAGCGGCCTTAAGCTCATCCAGAGTGTTGGGTCTTGCGTCTCTCAACTTTCTCTTCACAATATCCCACAGATTCTCTATGGGGTTCAGGTCAGGAGAGTTGGCTGGCCAATTGAGCACAGTAATACCATGGTCAGTAAACCATTTACCAGTGGTTTTGGCACTGTGAGCAGGTGCCAGGTCGTGCTGAAAAATGAAATCTTCATCTCCATAAAGCATTTCAGCCGATGGAAGCATGAAGTGCTCCAAAATCTCCTGATAGCTAGCTGCATTGACCCTGCCCTTGATGAAACACAGTGGACCAACACCAGCAGCTGACATGGCACCCCACACCATCACTGACTGTGGGTACTTGACACTGGACTTCAGGCATTTTGGCATTTCCTTCTCCCCAGTCTTCCTCCAGACTCTGGCACCTTGATTTCCGAATGACATGCAAAATTTGCTTTCATCAGAAAAAAGTACTTGGGACCACTTAGCAACAGTCCAGTGCTGCTTCTCTGTAGCCCATTTCCTGCACACGCCTGTGCACGGTGGCTCTGGATGTTTCCACACCAGACTCAGTCCACTGCTTCCTCAGGTTCCCCAAGGTCTGGAATCGGTCCTTCTCCACAATCTTCCTCAGGGTCCGGTCACCTCTTCTCGTTGTACAGCGTTTTCTGCCACATTGTTTCCTTCCAACAGACTTACCATTGAGGTGCCTTGATACAGCACTCTGGGAACAGCCTATTTGTTGAGAAATTTCTTTTTGGGTCTTACCCTCTTGCTTGAGGGTGTCAATGATGGCCTTCTTGACATCTGTCAGGTCGCTAGTCTTACCCATGATGGGGGTTTTGAGTAATGAACCAGGCAGGGAGTTTTTAAAAGCCTCAGGTATCTTTTGCATGTGTTTAGAGTTA